>NW_010328154.1:0-14661 GCF_000700745.2 Antrostomus carolinensis | reverse complement strand
CCCCATCTTACAACACTTTCCCCCCACCCCTCCCTTCTTCCCAGGCTCAAATCACTTTGCTCCCGATTTCTCTACCTTCCCCCTGCCAGCATCACAGGGGGTAGGGAATGGGGGTTCAGTCAGTTCACCTCTGGCGCTCTTCCCAGCATGGAAGTCCAGGAACAAGATGTTCCAACACGAGCTTCCCATTGAGTCATGGACCTCTTCAGGCTCAGCTCCTGGCTCCAGCATGGGGACATCCACAGGCTGCAGACTCCAGACTCAGCCCCAGCCTCGACTCTGGGGTGTCCACCCCCACTCTGGCTTAGGCTGACAATTTCAGTCACGCTTGCCCTCAGGCTCAACTTCTCTGCTCCAGCGTGGAGTCCTCCACGGTCTACCAACTTCTCTGCTCCACAGTTGAATCTCCATAGGCTGCAGGGTACTTTGTCTTTCTCATACTCCTTCAGGTGAATCAGGTATGGGTCTTTATCCTTCCTTCTTGCAATGAAGCTCTCTGTCTGTCTGTCTGTCTTTTATTTAGATTGATGGTCATCTTTTGTTTGGTCAACCATTTCTCCTCCAGATACCACACATTCTTTTTTTCAGGACAGACCTTCTCCTCACAAATATGGATTTGCAGAGGCGTTTCTCTAGTGCTCACTGGCCCAGTCTGGGCTGGGGGCTCCTAGCTTTCTGCTCTCATAAAGGCTCCCTTCTCTCACTACCAAAAAAATCGTCTTCCCTCCCCACACACACACAAACCCAACACAGCAAGGCAAGCTATTTTATAAGTCATGTAGGTTAAACCATTATACTTGCACACAATATGTGTCATGAAAATTTATTCTAATTATAATCTTTACTAAAAGTAGTAATTTACTTTTCTGATCCTTTAGCCTGCATCTGGTCTTTATGCAGATACTGAAGTGTAGATTTGCTCCCTAAGCAGGGAAAAAAATCTGACCAAATTTACCACTTCAGTCAGGCTACTGAGAATTCTATTTATGTCATTTTAAACTTAACCTTTACATCCAAGACACCAGGGTTAAACTAAATGAAAAAACTACTTTCATAATTCTATTCAATTTCTTCTAGTCATTAAAATTCAATCTTCTCCTATTCATTAAAATTACATCTGTAACACATGCCCTTGTTATTCACATCTTCTAATATTATTCACAACACCCACTCAATTACCCATACTTAGCAAATCTAAATGAAATCAATATCTGTCAAATGGAATCATACTCTTCCTGCACTTTATTTCTCAGTTTTAATCAAATTATTTTTATTCCTCCTCTAAAAGTAACATTATTATTCACTTTCACTACCTTTATTGGCAGTAGTTCTGAACCCAGATATATTTCTTCCTACATGTGCATTCTAAAAATATTCTTAGTAAGTTCAAGTTAGTAAAGTTGTGACCTAAACCCACTTCTTCATACTAAAGCAGATAGGTAGTATCCCCTAGAAGAAAGCTGGTGAACTTCTATCTACAGCCCAAATCTACCCTGTTTCAAGAGATTTACTTTGTGTGGCTGAGCATTCTTATTCTCCTTGCAGAAATCCTTATGAAACAGACAAATTTATGCTCTCTACTCTGTAATTAGGCCAGATGATTCAAAAAGGAAGCGAGTAGAGGAATCAGTGCCCTCATCCTGCATAACACAGCAGGATCTCTGCCAGCTTGTGCTGTGTTTTATGCTCAGCAACATACCTCCTAGTCTAGCCAACCTGCATCAGCAAGATATCTTTATTGCTAGAGTGTCTGGAACCACTTGCTTTGCTTTCCCTCACCATATCATCCAAGTGGACACATCTGTTAGGAGCAGGATTTCCCCCAATAAGTCTTATCATTAATCTTATGCTTCATTTATCTGGCTAAAATTATAATTTACCAGTGTGAACTTTCTGAATGATTGTCCAAAAAAGAAATATCCAGAAAGATTATTTTCCCCTATCTCTTATTGTTACCAACCTCTCTTAAATGATTTTTTTTTTTTTTTTTTTTTTTTTTTTTAACTTACCACAAAGTTAAAAAGTAGGAACTGACCTTTTCGCAGGAGATAATTTTTACACGGAAACAACTGATCACCAATGAGCTCTCAAAGGATCCTTTTGGGGAGAGTGAACAAAAATATATGCATATGTTTGAAAAGAGAAGGGAAACAAATATATTCACTTCTGATACATTTGCACTGACATGTAGCAGTTGTTTAACTTAACTGTGTTTTACTTTTATGATGAGATAAATTTCCTTATTACTCCTGACTGTAAAGTATAAAAGCAATATGTAAAGGTGAGTACTTTGTTTGTCTTTATTTTAGATAATTTTTACTGGTGTGGGGTTTTTTTGTGGATTTTTTTTTTGCAAATATTCATTCATAAGAATGAATTAGCAGAATGATGAAGTGCTGTCCTAGTTTTTGATAGGAGAGGGTTAGTTTTCTTCTTAGCAGTTAGAAAGCACCGTGTTTTGATTTCAGTGAAGACTGTTATGAGAACAATGTTGATAACTACAAGGACACTGTGCTTGGGCAGTTTCCAAGAAGAGAGGACTAGAAGGAGGAAGTGGAGAAGAAATGTGTAGTAGTCAGTAAAACCCAGAACTGACAGCTGGGTATGCCAATACGATATTCCATATCATATTATATCATGCTTAGTATATTAACCAGGGTCGACAGGAAAGAGGGGGGTCTCTCACGAATCACTTGGGCTTGTTTTTCCGGGATTGCAGTTTTGGTTTCAGGGTTCCTTTTTGCTCCTCCAGGATCATTATCAGCAGGTGGTGAGCAATTGTACTGTTCATCACTTATATATATGGTTGATATCATTAGTACTCTTATTATTCTTATTATTTTAATTTTATTTTTACTCTAATTATTAAATTGATCTCATCTCAACCTACAAGTCTCCTCACCTTTACCCCTCCAATTCTCTCCCTGATTCCCTGGGCGGAGGGGAAAGAAGCGGGGTGCTGTGAGTGGCTATGTCTTGTTTGGCTGCCAGCTAAATTAAACTCTCATAAGTGCATAGGTTGGACTCCACTGTTAAGGTCTTTAATTCAGCAAAACAATTGAGGATATGTTTTCCTACGTGGCAGAAAAAATCCCATGGATAGCAAGAGTTAAGTTTTCCAAGACAAAGAACTCTTTATTAGTGCTCTCATACATGTATAGCTGTCAAAAAATTCAGACTAAAAAGACTGAAGTTACGCTCTCTGATGGCTTTCTTATAGGTCACACTGATGATTCATCAATTCATTACTGAATAGCCATCTCAAGAAACTTGAGATCCTTGCTCTATCAGTTTGTAGCTGTAAGAATATTATTTCATTTAACTGTCAGTCCAATCCCAGTCCCACAGCTACTTGTCACAGAGTAAGGGATCCAGCAGCACCCTCCCAGTGGCCTCTGCTCAACCCGATCAGACTCAGACTGGAGGTTTGTGGTTTGCCTAAGTGGAATTGAATCTGATGAGGGATGTCAATGACAAAAGCAAGGGCTTCAAAGTCCTTCATTACAGAAGTGTGTATGTAACAACAGGAAGACTAGGGAAAATGTGGGCCTACTGGTGAGGAATATGGGGAGGAAACCAGCTACATGGGACATGAAAAAAGCTGAGTTGCAGAATGCCACCTCTGTTTCATTCTCTACTAGCAAGACTGGCCTTCAGGAATCACAGGTCCCAGAGATCAGAGGGAGTCCCTGGAGCAAGGAAGAGGTACCCTTGGTGGAAAAGGATCAAATCAAGGAACAGTTAAGGAAACTGGATGAACATAAATCCATGACCCCTGATGGGATACACTCAAGAGTTCTAAGTGAGTTGGCTGATGTTATAATAAAGCCACTCTTGGTTATCTTTGATCATCTGTGGTGATTGGGAAGAGTATTCCAAGACTGGAGGAGAGAAAATGTGTCTCGTATCTTCAAGAAGGGTAAGAAGGAGGACACAGGGATCACTTTGGTCTCTGGAAAAGTGATCAAGTAGCTAACTCTGGAAACATTTCCAGGCACATGAAGAACAAGAAAAAACATTAGGAGTAGTCAGCATGGATTCACCAAGAGGAATTAATGTCCAAACAACTCAGTAAACTTCTATGTTAAAATGACTGGTAGAGGAGGGAAGAGCGGTGGATATGTCTACGTGGACTTCAGTAAGACCTTTGACATTGTCTCCCAGAAGATCCTTACACAGAATCTGATAAAGCATGGGGAATAGCAGGGAGAGGAGACAGTGTGGTGAACTGAAAACTGGCTGAACAGCTGGGCTGTTCACTGGGTGGTGATCAGTGGTACAAAGTCTAGTTGGAGGCCAGTAACTAGTGGTGTACCCTGAGGATCTATAGGCAGTCCAGTCCTGTTTAACATCTTCAATAACAATATGGATGATGAGGCAGACTGTACCCTCAGCAAGTTTGCAGGTGACATGGAAAAGGGAGGAGTGGTTGATACACCAGGGGTTTGTGCTGTTGTCCCAAGGGACCTTGACAGTATGGAGAATGGCCTGTCAGAAACCTTATGGCACTTAAGAAGGGGAAGTACAAAGTTCTTCATTACAGAAGTAGCAACCCCATGCACCAATATATGTGAGGAGCACTCAGCTGGAAAGTAGTTTGGCAGGAAAACACCTAGGGGTTCTGGTGTACACGACGTTGAATATGAGTCAGCAATGTACTATCTTGGCAAAGAATGTTAATAGAATCATAGAATCATTTAGACTGAAAAAGACCTTTAAAATAATTGAGTCCAGCTGGAAATCTAACATTGCCAACACTCACTAAACCATGTCCCTAAGCATCACATCTACAAACCTCCAGGGATGATGACTTAACCACTTCCCTGGGCATCCTGTTCCAGTGCTTGATAACCCATTTTGTGAATAAATTTTTCCCAATATTCAATCTTAACCTCCCCTGCCACAGCCTCAGGCCATTTCCTTTCATCCTATCACTTGCTTCTTGGGAGATGAGACTGACACACACCTTGCTACAACCTCTTTTCAGGTAGTTGTATAGAGCAATAAGGTCTCCCTTGAGCCTCCTGTTCTACAGGCTAAACAATGCCAGTTCCCTCAGACACTTCTCATAAGACTTGTGCTCTAGACCCTTCACTACCTTCGTTGCCCTTCATTGGACATGCTCCAGGGCCTCAATGTCTTTCCTGTAGTGAGGGGTCCAAAACTGAAGGCAGTATTCTAGGTACAACATCACCAGCACTGAGTACAAGGGGACGATTACTTTCCTAGTCCTGCTAGCCACACTATTTCTGATACAAGCCTACCATGTGCCTGTCTTTAATTTATTGGTGGAGGTGTTTAATCTTGTCTGTATGGAAGGAATTTACATGTGAAAGTAGGGAGCTCATTAACATACAACTTATTAATTGAACAGAACTTCAAAATCATAGAAGATATGTGTCATCTACTTGATGCTAAAACTAGTTGAAAAATAAACAAAAAGTGTGATCAAAGTAATACAGCTATTGAGAAATCCTTTACAGAATATTAGAAATTGAGAAAAACTTTTCCACACACATGTAAATAAAAAATATTTTAACATACAAATCATTATTTCACATCCTTTTTAATATATCTGTTTCAATGTATACTAGAACTGTCCAATTCTTTAGTTTTAATGCCAATGAACCTTTATTTTGTATCTGTTAAGTTCTGGTAAAGGAAGGAATTAAAAAAAAAATAGTAACACATGAGATATGATTTGAAGATTTTATTATTAATGTAGCCAGAAATATATATTTTTGTCACTCTCAGTTGTGTCTTATTAAAAGAATTCTAAAATTATACCTCTAACTAGAATCACATAAATAAGTAGTTTTATTTTTATTTTCACACAAGCTGTTGAAAATTCTTTTATTTTTCAAGCTTTTTTTTTTTTTTTTTTTTTTTTGAGCTCTAATATATTGAATTAGAGCATAATTTTAAACAGAAAAAAGACTGGCTATACTTGACAAACTATATTCTTTTTCCTTTATTTTTCTGTGTTAGAGTAATGATGCAGGATTTAGTAGATGCAAGATTAAGTGATTGACATAAACTCTGATTGGTTTTGCAATTTTCATACGGAGAATTTGCTCATATTTGTGATATTATGCTGGCTAAAATACATCACCATCAAAAAAACCCCAAACTACCTTTTTATCTGAGAGAATTAACGTAGCATGTGAAGTAATAAATCTGGTTAGATGAATGTTCACTTGTTTTCTGAGTTACTTTCCTTCCCCCCCTCAACCCCTGCCCCAGCAATAGGTCTGCAACTGCAGTACAGTATTGTAATATAAGAATTAAATGAAAAGCAAAACATATACTTATTTGAAGTAATTGGCATTTGTTTCTCTCTCTCTCTCCCCTTCTCTCTGTGGGTCAGATAAAATGCAGATACACAAATAACAAGCACTTCCACCTACACAACACAGATAAAGAACATTGCCACTTGCATTGTTAAGTTTTGTGGCTCTTACAAGGTTGCAAGTAATTGCCCCTTATTCTCTTACAAATACAGCTAAAGGACCTGTTCTATTTGTTGGTGTAACTTAAATTTTTTTTGTTTGTATTAATACTCCTATTCAATCCTTAACTGTTACATTGCCATTGTTGTTTTCCCAAGACAATTTCAATAAACTGTTAGTTTATTGCATCTGTTAGTCATCACTCAAAAAAAAAGGTCTTTCTGCAGCAATGAGTCTATAGGGTAGTAATTAGTTACTACTTAAAGGAAAATTGTTTATTTAAGCAAAGAAAGAGAAGGCAGGTTATGCCAAAACTATCTAAACTGAAAGATAAACTCCAAAGATACAGAAATGGACATGGTTCTGACCTTGCTTCTGTTGAAGTTGGTGGGACTCTTAGGTCTGCTGTTTTTATCTGTGTTGCATAATTTCGGCCTATAAAAGCTGGTTAATTCAGCTCACTAAACCACAAAGGACTTACAAGTCTCTTACTCAACAGGTATGTGACTCACTAGCCCTTGCTCAGTAAAGCTTTTTTCCTCCTCTATACCCGATGCTTATACTAAACCTCATTTTTCATAAAGACAGTGAACTCCAGTATACAAATTCCAAGTGCTGAAGAAATTGCCCTAATATTTTGTAGTTAATTTATCTCCCTACTGTGGCTCCAAATTGGATTCAGGTCATAATTGGATTCAGATCATGCATGCTAAAGTCTCTTTTAAAGGGATGTTATATTTTATTTGCTTTCAAGGAACTGTTTCTATAGGGGTTTCGTTATTTTGTAATAAGCTTGTGCCAAATCACCACCGTCACCTGCAGTCAAATAGAAGAGACCATTATTCTACTGAGCAAGGAATCAACAGCTTCTGACCAATCCTGGACAGAAGAAAACTAGCTTTAAACTGAAGACCTTTACCATGAAAGCAGAGATGGAAGAGATCAAAATAAGGAGTTGTTATGGCAACTGGCATTCTGAGGATAAGTATGTTGATGAAAAATTAGAAACAGATACAGAAAAATGAAGGAATACTTTGGATTACTAATTAGGAATTCAGTCACACACCTACACTTCTCAAAGAGTGTGAAATATTTCCCCAATGAACATCAGCTATTTGGCTGGCAAACAGTTACAGAGGTGTCACTGCCCATTTCCTTCTCACAAGGCAGAGAGGGAATATGATATCTGTGTTCTGGGTTGCACAGGACCAGGGAGTTCTCTCTGACATAAAAAAGCAAAGCTCTTTGCTTTCCTTTCCTGCTTCTTCATGAGACATGAGAAACTGCTGGGCGGCAAACCTAAAGGTCATCCCTTTACATCCAAGGCCCTGAGGAGCATGAATAGAACAGGCTCTGTCACCCTGCAATTTCTTGTTTATTTCTCTTTTTACCATATCTTCCTATAAAACATTGTTTCCCCTGCAGGTATATTTTCCTTAGTATCCATGTTGAAGGTGTTTGTCAAGAATTTCCATAGCCTTTTGTTTATCATATAACATTGAAGAACATAGTCGATATGTTACAAAGCAGCTTATTAAAGTTGCAGAGCTAATAATGGAAAAGTTAAGAAGCATCAGAATTATTGTAATACTATCTCTGCCCTCTGTGCAGTGCAAATCTGTTTTTCCTCACTGGACCACAACTGTTGTAGCGATGTGATCAGGTCACAGTGTGAGGTACAGTAAAATTTTATAGGTATAAGCCTGTTTTAAACATAGTGTACAGCTGCTTATCTAACTATTTTTCCATAGTAATGTTTCATAGGAGTGTTGCTGGATCAGCCAGGTTCTTAATATAAAAGAAACAATTAAAGAAATAAATACTTAAAGTATAAAAATTAGAAAGAAATATAATAAAGGCTTGGTACTGGAAGAATTTGAGCCAGTTATCTTAATAGTTGAACAACACTTGAAGGTGGACTGTGTAGACTGTAGCTCTTATCTCCTCTTTTCTGATTTTTCAGGAAACCTGCATTATAAGAACAATGATTCAACTCAATCCTGGAGTTACAGAAGACAATGAGAACTGTAGATATGTCTTAAAGCTTATGTCTTCTGCTTTTTTTATTTATAATAAATGAAGTTTCAGAAAATGGAATAGCACTATCATATCCAAACACACCAGAGAAAACTTACTTTGGAACTTTCCACTAGATGTTCCATCAACTAGAAATATTTCCAGACCTTCAGTATCGTATTGACTAATGGCTTTTTTAGGACTCATTAGTCTCATCAGATTTTTATTTCTATTTTATTATACTTAGTTTGTAATAGTTTATTTGCCTTCAGCTTAACCTGACTTTCACAGACAGCTGATCTGGGCTTTAGTTGTGTTTGGCAGTAAATCTTCAATGTCATATATAAGAAAATATTAGCTTTTCTGTTGATGAAACTCTTACCAGCCATCAACTTTATTCATCCTGTATCCAGAAACTCATCAATATCCTTTCTTACCTCAGTGCACCTCCTAAGTCTTCAAGCTTGCACCTCGAATACTATGTTCAAGACCTTGAATATTGTGTTCAGCATTGGGCTCCTCACTACAAGAAAGACATTGAGGTGCTGGAGCATGTCCAAAGAGCAATGAAGCTGGTGAAGGATCCAGAACACAAGTCTTAAGAGAAGTGGCTAAGGGAGCTGGAGTTGCTTTGTTTGAAGAAAAGGAGGCTGGGAGGAGACCTTATCATTCTCTACAGCTACCTGAAAGGAGGTTGTAGAAACGTGAGTGTTAGTCTTTTCTCCCAAGTAACAAGTGATAGGACAAGAAGAAATGGCCTAAAGTTGAGCCAGGGGAGGTTTAGATTGGGTATTAGGAAAAAATTATTCACCAAAAGGGTTATCAAGCACTGGAACAGGCTGCCCAGGGAAGTGATTGAGTGATCGTCCCCAGAAGTATTTGAAAGATATGTAGATGTGGCACTTAAGGACATCGTTTATTGGTGGACTTGACAGTATTAGGTTTCAGGTTAAATAAGATGATCTTAAAGGTCTTTTCCAATCTAAATGACTCTATAATTCTAAGAAGGAGTAATTAAACGGTTACCAGATGTGGTATTTTTTGGTCCAAAATTCTTTCTATAAAATAATTCATCTAAACCTGCTCCATTGCAGGGTCATTTCTGTTCTGAGTCTTGTAAATGAAGAGACAAGAGATGAAGTAATGATCATCAAGTCATGCTCTTCCTGGCATTTTGTGTTTGACAGTGTAAAATCTAAACAGAAGGATTGTCTGTGAGATAGATTTTCAACATATTCAAGTAGGAGAAACTGCACAAATATATATACTTTCATACTCTGTCTCTGGTATATGCAATGATAACTCCTGAGACTGTTTAATACAAAATCTTGGAGTGCTCAGTAACCAGCAGGTCATGTGAGGCTAAAAATTAATGGAAGTAAACCTTTATCTGTGAAAAAAATCAAATTTATTTAATGCTGTTAAAGTGAATTTCTACAGTCTTCAGAATGCAAGAACTCACCATCTCTAGTCACTAGTAAAAGTTTTCGTGACCTAGTGGATATTATCACATTGTGAATGCAGGAATGGTCTTGTCAGTTCTGGATGTACAGAAAGGAGTTTCTTGCTTGTGGAAGCTGTTGGAAGAAGAGAACTACTTTCTGTGCCAGAAAGCTTTCCATGCTTTTTGCAGCATGCATAAAAGTAGATCTGTTACATAACTGGCATTCATCTTCCCATGTCAGTGGTCCAACTAGAAAACTTATTGTTGGCTCCTCTCACAATTCAGAACACTGATTTACAATGGAAATTTTATTATTTCTTAATTATTGTTGTTAATATATTTTTAGAGCTTTGCTACTACCAGTTAAAAGCCAGCAGAAGTTTGGAGATTTTGTTTTTTGTCTTTGTGGTAGTTTAACGGGGCTAGCCCTTGGCTAGCAGACAATACAGCCATTCACCCACTTCCCCCCACCCTCAGGGGACAGAGGACAACACTTGGGGGCAAGGTTAAAGAGGTTTGCAGGTTGAGATAAGAACAGTTTAATAATAGAAATAAAATAAAACTTGAAATAATACTAATATTAAAATAGTAGTGATAATTATAACAGTAACAAAATATGAAAATGAGTGATACACAGTGCAACTGCTCACCACCCACTGACTAAACCTGTCCTGTTCCCAGGTAACGAACCCAGAAGAGTGACAGTCCTGAAGGAAAACCACAATCCTGGAAGAGCGAGAGCCCAAGTGAAAGCCAGAGAGAGCTAAAAGAGGAAGAGACCGTCACTAATATACTAGACATGATATGATAGATATGGAATATCCCATTGGCATATCCAAATGTCAATTATTAATTTAAATATTCCTCACCCCCCTTAATTCTTGTGCTTATAGACTAACAGAACACAAAGTCCTTCACTTCCAGTGACAAAAATGCAAACACTGTTATGTTATCAGTGTCTCTCTTATAACAAGTCCCAGACTGAAAATCAAAATGCAGCACTATTCTAACTGCTGAAAAAGAAACCCAGCTCTGTTTCAGCTAAAAACCAGGACAGTCTTTGTTTTTATTTTTGATTTTTTTTTTTTTTAAATACTCTTCACTGCACTTTGTGGATATGAGAAAGTAAAACTTGGAAGCCAGTGGTACCTGTTCCCACTGTTTCTATTGAACTGTGAAAAATTCATAGCCGGAGAAGACTAGCAGTGTCATAGTTCTTCTGGGATACTTTTCTTGTAAAAAAAAAATATTTTATAACATTTCATGGTTGTATAAAGAGCAGTTATGCATGACCTTGTGAATGACTAAGTTCTTTATGTTCATATCACCTGTGATTTATGACTTTTTGGACAGTTGGTTGTATGCTTGTCACAACACATTATGCTAATAGGTTCATCTACTGTCTCATCAGGATCAGATCAAAGCCACAGACTATCACAGAAAGCAAGAAGTATTGTGTTTTGATTGATGTGAGAAAAACAATGGCATCAGCAGGTGTAGTATCAGTTTGCTGAACAATTTATTTTACAAGAGTCTAGTGCTGTGCACACTGTTGAGTATCAACCACTTCTAGTGGTTTCATTAACTTCAGTCAAGCACAGAGGCTCAAGTTACTAGATTTGTGGCTGAATACTCAGCTATGAAGCTTCTCAAAAAGAAAATACAGGATGTGGTTCCTTTTATAAATATGACACTCATCATTAGAGGTATGAGAGAAACACAACCCACTGCTTTTCCAGTATTCCAATAGAGCTGAACCAGTGTATACTGAACCAGTAGCTTGCAGGGGCGTTGTGTAGGGGAGATGGTCTTTTTTTACTGTGGTCTAGTTTTCCACAGCTCTATTTGTCTGCTGCACAGGAAGGATTTTGTTAGCAGTTGCCAGGGTATTTTAGGAGGACTACTGAACAAAATTCAAGTCCAGCTTTCATATCAAGTACACTGACAGTCATGACCTTACGAACAGCTAGGGATCCCAAAATGGTATAGGGAACTACTTCTACTGAGGACTTTGTGAAGGCTATCAGCCATAGACATGCAACAACTTACGCCCCCATTAACAATAAAAATAAACAAATAGATCATTGTCAAAACTAATGAGGAAATAAATCACTTTTTTGTCAGTTTCTATAAAAGCGTGACAGTTTGTGGTCTTTCTTCCCCCGCTCTCTCTGTTGTTTTCCAGAAAAAAGGGAAACATATGGTGATCATTGCAGAAAACAAATGTGTAGAAAAGAATTTTGATACAATATCAGGTGGAATTTAATTATCCATCGAGAAGATATATTATATGGTTAAATAGCGAAAATGAATGCTCTTCACTTCTAGGAGGACCAGGTCTGCATATTACCTCTGTAAATTAATCTCTCAATTTCTGTAGGTTTGATTCTGTCCTTTATGTCAAGATTTATCTGAAGTACATGTGTAAAGCAGGGCCTCTACTGAAACACTTCAGAAATTTCCATCAGCCACCATGTGCTTTTAAGCCAACAGTTCCTCATAGAAAGTACATATCTGTGTTCTTGTTTGAGGAACCTCAGTTTCCCAGAAACACATTTATTCTCCAAAGTTGACACTGGGCAATACATTGGTTCTTAGCAACTTTACTATAAGTAATATTTAGGTCTTGGTTCCATGATCAGTTTTCAAGTCCATCTGTAAATGCTTATGTATGTGGGTGGTGCAGTAGGGAGTGTTTGTGTATATGTATTTATATTTATGCATATTGGTTTTGCTCTATCTGAAGAGAAAATTAAACATTTTCAGCTTCATCACAATCCACCTTATTGTATTGTATAAGAGTCTGTCTATACTAGGCAGACATCTTAATGAATAACAAAAAAACAGTTGAAGAAGGATTTTAAGTGAGCCACAATTGGGAAGCATATATTAGGAAGATTAAATGATGTAGGTTTAGTTTACATATAGTACTTAAACACGGTTATTTTCCAGCTGCTTTCAGGCTGCAAACAGGTTTTAACTTCATGTAAATTCACACAGAATTAGTCTCCTCAATGAAAAATTCAAGGAACTGTTGGCAAAATCTGCTCAATAACACCACCAGAGATTTTATCCCCTATGAAAATTTGCTGAGGTTGTACCTTTATAGAGCACCATTTCATCTGGAAGTTTGGTCTATACTATGTCTGGTCTTCCAGGGTGAAAGAATCTTGAATTACTAATTCTTTTTATTTTAACTGCATCACCTAAAAATACTAGAAGTGTACTGTGTGTTAGCCCCAGCAGGCAGCTAAGCCCCACCCAGTCACTCACTCACTCCTCCACTGTGGGTTTGGGAAGAGAGTTGGATGCATAAAAGTGCAAAAACACATAGTTTGAGATAAAGACAATTTAATAGGTAAAGCAAAAGCTGCATGCTCAAGCAAAGTAAAGTAAACAATTCATTCACTACTTCGCATTTGCATGCAGGTTTTTAGCCAACCGTAGTAAAGCAAGGCTTCATCACTCGTGATCACTACTTGGGAATAAAAACATCATAACTCTGAACATCTCCCCCTTCCTTCCTCTTCCTCCAGATTTATATGCTGAGTATGATATCATATAATATGGAATACTGCTTTGGTCAGTTGAGGTCATCTGTCCCAGCTGTGTCCCCTCCTAGCTTCTTGCACACTCCCAGCCTCCTCACTGTCAGCACAGTGTGAAAAGTGAAAAAGACCCTGATGCTGTGTAAATACTGCTCAGCAATAGCTGACACATCATTGTTATCAACAGTGCATTGTTCACGAATCAAAACAGAGCCCCATACAAGTAACTATGAAGAAAATTTACTCTATCCCAGACAAAACCAGTACAAAGCTCCAGGAAGATATTTTTTTTTTTTTTTTAATTAAATCCATCCATAGTCTCAGACACAATTCTGTCATTCTTTTGCGTGTTTGCAATCTGAATACATGCAGGAGTAAAAGCTGACTTAATTATAGCAGGTTTTATCAAAGGAAGCATGTGTTGATTTACATATGTCATAACATCAGAACTATTGCTGCTTTCTTGGGGTTTTTTTTGTCCAAATGTATTGTAGGAAACTGTTAAGCAATGAGTCCAACATCTGAAGGTACATCAGCTAAGTCACAAACAGAAATAATTAACATTTTAACTGCCATTACTACTTGTCACCATTTCTCTATATCTATTTTGACACCATCTGTGTTGCAAGGTAGTAGAGGTCAGGAAAAAAAAAAGAGAAGTTGTGACCATTTTTATAAGCAATTGTTATTTTAATGCCATTCCTTTTAAAATTTATGAGTAAATAAAACAATTTTTTTCCACTTGTGTGGGTTTTGTAATTTCAACAGCCATGTGCTTTTGTTATAGCTCTGGCATCTGCTCCCAGAACTGGTTTTGGCTAGGAAGAGAGATTGATTATACTGTACCAAGCTGAAAAATAGGAAATGTAGCTGGGCCCTTGTGATATATATTCAAGAAGCATATTTTTGTTCACATTAATTTCATTATTCTCTTAAGATGGAATGGAGACCCATTCTACATAAGCGTCAGATTAGTTGGAAGCTGTGAGCTTCTTTACAATTTCTTGAGCTGACTACTGAATCTAAATTAAGTTCTATCTAACCCAAAGGAATTCTGAAGGGGTTGGGGGGGGGATAAAAAAAGAAAAATATATTTCTTCATATGCATATTGTAGTTTTTAATTCAAAATATAATCAAATAATTCAAATTTTTCTTTTTTTTTCTGAAAATAGAAAAGGAGGGAAGGGGAAGGGAAGGGGAAGG
>NW_010328153.1:0-4153 GCF_000700745.2 Antrostomus carolinensis | reverse complement strand
TAGGTTGTAAAAGACCTTTAAGATCATCAAGTTAAACTAAACCTAACACTGCAAAGTCCACCACTAAGCCATGTCCCTAAGGGCCACATCTACCCATCTTTTAAATACTACCGGGGTGGTCACTCAACCACTTCCCCTGGGCAGCCTGTTCCAATGCCTTACAACTCTCTGGGTAAAGAAGTATTTCTTAATATCCAATCTAAACCTCTCCTGGCACAACTCGAGGCCATTTCCTCTTGTCCTATCACTTGTTACCTGGGAGATGAGACCAAGCCCCACCTCAGTACAGCCTCCTTTCAGGTAGATGTAGAGAGCAATAAGGTCTCCCCTCAGCCTCCTTTTCTCCAGACTGAACAACACCAGTTCCCTCAGCTGCTCCTCATAAGACTTGTGCTCTAGACCTTACCCTATGTGCCTCTGTCATTATTGTATGGTGATTGATTTAAAAATATGTATTGAAAAAGTTGATGCTATGTAATCTACCAAGCTTGTGAAAACAGATACATGTGGTTTGCAGTCTCATTTATGAGACTTACATCGATGTCAGGGGGGTGTTTTTTTGCAGGATCAGGGTCTTAATGGTGGAATTATGGGGCAGCCCTCACGATTCTTACCAAACTACTAATGTATGTTGAATAGGTGAAACAAGGTGAATCACTATGACTGACTGGACAGTGAGTCTCTCCAACACCATGGTAAACTTCCAATGGTTACTTCTTAAAGGAGAGTAAATGCAAAACCTGACTGTCCTACCACAATGATTACTGTGAAAGCTTGAACAAGTAATGGTTTTGACTTTTGTCTTATGGTAGCTTTGGATAAAAAATGAATCTGTGATTTCTGTAAAGGGAAATTTAGAAAATAGGAGGAACTGACTGCTCCTTCTAGAGTTTGTTAAGAACCTGTTTTGGTTAATAGGATTGAAGTAGTTATGTTAGACTTGTTAACTTTCCTGGAAAGCTCCTGAATGCTTTTTGTTTCACCAAGGTCTGATAGTTTTAATTTCTTTCTAATCCAAGACTGTAATCTAAGTAGAGGAAAAGAAGGATAGCATGTAAGTTAGCAGAAAAACAAAATAATAGATTATTTTAAATAGGGAGGGACCTGTGGAGGTCTCCAGTCCCAGCCCCTGCCCAGAGCCAGCTCAGCTAGAGGGCCCAGACTGGGCTGCTCAGGACTTGACCCAGAGTGTGAAAAACCCCAAGGATGGAGACATCCCAGCCTTCCTGGGCCTTGGCTCCACCACTGGGCTGTCTTCATGAAGAAAAAGCTCCTCCTTATCTGCAGCCTGATCCTCTTGTCTTTCATTTTGTGCCACTGCCCCTTGCCCTCCCACCATGCACTGCTGTGAAAAACTTCACTATGTCTCCTCCATCCCCTCCCATCAGTGGTTGGGGTGCTGTTAGGTGCCCCCAAAGCCATCTCTCCTTCTAGCTGAGCAAGCTCTGGTCCCACAGGCTGTCCTCACAGGGCAAGGGCTCCAGCCTCACCATCCTGGTGGCCTCCCCTCAACTCCCATCAGCTTGTCAGTGTTTTTTCTGCGTTTGAGGCATTATTCCTTAGGTGGTCTGAGTGCAGAGAAGAAGGGATAATACCTCCCCTGGCTCTTGGGTCCACATACTGCTCATGCTAACCAGGGTGCTGCTGGCCCTCATTGCTTCCTGGGTACATAGAATCATAGAATGGTTTGTATTGGAAGGGACCTTAAGGATCATCTAGTTCCAACCCCCCTGCCATCAGCAGGGACACCTTCCACTAGACCAGGTTGCTCAAAGCCTCATCCAGCCTGGCCTTAAACACTTCCAGGGAGGGGGCAGCCACAGCTTCTCTGGGCAACCTGTTCCAGTGTCTGACCACCCTCACAGTGAAGAACTTCTTCCTAATATCTCATCTAAACCTGCCCTCTTTCAGTTTAAAGCCATTTCCCCTTGTTTTGTCATTAACTGCCCTGATAAAAAGTCCTTCCCCAGCTTTCTTGTGGGCCCCTTCAGGTACTGGAAGGCCGCTATAAGATCTCCCCAGAGCCTTCTCTTGCTGCCTGGCTGTTGCCCCAGAGCTGCTCCCTGGACCCAGCCTTCATCACTGCAGGGCTCTGTCTTCCCAGGGCAGAGTTCAGCATTCATCCCTGTTAAATTTCACAGGGTCACTGTCCTCCCTTTCCTCCCTCTTGCCTATGTCATGCAGCCCTGTCCTCAAGTATTTGACTACAGGCCGCCCAACTTGGTGTCATGTAAAGCTGAGGCAGGTGCACTCCATCTTCTCCTTCAGTTCACTGACAAAGGTGTAAAACAGGACAGATCCCAACAGAGGCTCCTGAAGAATGCCACACATAACTGGCTTCCAGGTAGAGCACAAACGATTAATCACCAGCCTTTAAAACTGACCACACAACCAGTTTTTTATTCCCCTCCCTGACCATAATGTCTAATCCTAAATATGAAAATACCATGGGAGAATATGTTGAAACCTTTGCTAAAGTTGAGGTAAATGACATCCAACCAGCTTGCTCAGCACCTTTGAATGCATCCTTTCAGGTCCCATGGACATATGGGGGTCAGGATTTCTTATTTAACTGTCTGTTCTGTACTTAATCTAGATGCATAAAGTGCAGAGTATGGATATGTTCTCTCCTCCATTTTTTCTTGTGTGGCATGTTCATCTAACTGAATTGGTTTGTTGGGAATCATAGAATATCTTGAGTTGGAAGGGACCCAGAAGGATCACCAACCCCAACTCCCTGCTCCTTGCAGGACCACCTAACAATAAAACAGAAGAACATCATCGAGACACTCCTTGAACTCTGAGAGGCTTTGCGCTGTGACCACTTCCCTGGGGAACCTGTTCCAGGGACTGATAACCTTCTTGGTGAAGAACTGCTTCCTGCTGTCCAATGTGAACTTCCCCTGATGTAGCTTCATTCCATTTCCATGTGTCTTGACGCGGGTCACCAGAGAGAGGTGATCAGCATGGTCCAGAAGGTCTGAAAAGCTCCAATCAAATTTTACCTCTAAACTTTAATAGAAGCCAGAAAAAATATGAATCATTTAGAGAATCACTGTATTTCAAAACTGACCGGTATAAAACATCTTGCCCTTGACCACTGAGAACTCAACTGAAATGTGTTCTAAGTTAAAGGGTAATAAATGTATAATTTCCTCTAAACAGGGAGGAGAAGACAATAGAAATGGGACAACTAGAAAATTGGTGAAACATTTAACACATACTGATCAGAGTAAGTAGAATAAATGGGTGAGAGACTCATTTGCACTGTGAAGGGTACAGGTACATACACCAAGAAGAAGGGGGAGTTGCTTTAGTTGAAGGCATGAACTTGTAACACTGAAGTTGAAAACTGATTAATAATGTTACTGGCTTTGTTTCCTGGAAGGAAGAGGGGCGCTTGGAGTGCCCTCACCAAGGACCTATGGCAAGAACAGAGGACACTGTCTTCCCAACTGTCCTGCCTGTGGCAAACAGGCTGAGAGGAAAGGTACTGTGTGTCTGCTAACGGGAAGGAGAGACTGAATTTTAGTGCTGCTAATTGTTTTCAAGAGGAATACTAGAAGATATCATTAGGGGTGGAGGCTGAACTATAGAGAGAGACAGGAATGCAGGATGTTGACAGATGTGTAACTGAGATGAGGAAGGATGAGGCATTAACATTAATATTAGAATTTATATTCATTAGCAGAAAAAAAAATCAAAGGGCTAGTGTAGATCAGGGAATGTTAATTTACTAGTGAGAAGGAGAAAAAAGGAAGATGCAAACTAAGAAAATGAACTTTGTAAGCAAATCTTCAGAGAGTATTTTTAAGTTGAAGAATATCAGACATAGTTTGTGGACACCTTCGAAATCCCGGTAGAGAGGCTTTAAATGTGAAACTGCCACAATTTTTTCTTATGTTCAGAAGCGGAAACACAGATGTACCCTGTACCCTAGGAAATTGAGTCAATATAGAAAACTGACAGTATTTCTTCACTTGGTGAATAATGGCTATATGGAATATATTTCTGAGAAAAGCAAGTTAAGCATTTATTAAATGAGATCAGGATATCTTCATTTGTTGTAGAGGAGATGAAAATGCCAAAGAAGCAGGGTGAAAAAGTTCAAAAGTGAGCTTTTGATATAGAATCATAGAATCATAGAATGGTT
>NW_010328152.1:10486-10816 GCF_000700745.2 Antrostomus carolinensis | reverse complement strand
TATAAATTTGTTAAGCTGATCTTGCAAATAATAATAAAAAACCCCGAAAACCCCTCAGAAAACAAAACCAGAACAAAACTTTACGTACCATTAATTTGATCCTGGGACAGAAATTTTGCCTGTAGCATAAAGGGGGGGGGAAGGAGAAGGAGAGAAAAAATAAACAACAAACCCAAAAGAGTTTTAAAATCTGTCTGGGTGCAGCAGGGCTGAGCAGTTTGTATCAGCCGAGACGCTTCACTCACCATGATTTTGGGGGCTCTCCCTGTGTTTTACGCTGCCCCTCGGGATCGGAGGTGTCTGCTGCTCCTTTTCTGTTTGATGAAGGGC
>NW_010328152.1:0-10409 GCF_000700745.2 Antrostomus carolinensis | reverse complement strand
AATCCCCCGCTGCTATGGCTACGAGACCTGATCCCTGCCAGGGCTGGATCCTGCTGCCAGCACAGCTCCTGGGATCTCCCCAGTCTGCCCAAAACCTTGGGACTCGGAGTGGGGTGAGAGGTTCCCTGGGTTGGGGTTTCAAGGTGAGGATGATGAGCACAAAAGGTTTAATAATCGGAAATAACTGTGCCCCTCGCACTCGGTTTGGCTGCTGGGAGAGAAATCCAGCTGGGAGACAAATCCAGCCTTGTTGGTATCTGCTGGGAAAGGGTGTGAGGGGATTTACAGCTCTGCAGCTCACTGCTGGAGGGGTTTGGCTGGTGGGCAGGAGGAGAAGTTGATTCAGGTTTTGGGCAGCGATGGCAGCGTCGCTGCGTCCTGCGTGGTGGGTTTGCAGGGGAAGGGGGTTCAGATGCTCAAACGTGGAAGAGCTGGGACAGTGCAGACAGGCTGAGAGGAGAAGGGATTTTTGAGATGGTTTTAAAAGCTCCCCATTGTCTGAGTTTGTATTTATTAGTATTTATGTAGCTAATCTGCTTAGGAGCAAAGAGCCTTCAGGACTGCCAAGTCTTGTCATAGCCCTTGGCTGGGACTGGGAAGGGGAACGCTGAGGAAAGGATGCTGAGAGGGAAGGCTGGAGTGAGCTGGAGACCTTTAACTTGTAACTTTTAACCCAGGCTTTCAACCTGGGTGTGTGGGGAGGCAGCAGCCTCCAGCTGGGTTTGCTCAAGTCCTCTGGTCCCTTCCAGTGCTCTGCTTCCACCACTCAGGTGACATTCAAGCCATTGAAAAGTAAGTATTACGCATAAACCTACAATTTTGTCCCATCCTGTTAAAAAATGCTGAGCCAGCAGCTTGGCTGGGTGCTGCTGGGTGTGGGATGGGTGATGCTCGGGATGGGTGATGCTTGGGATGGGCAATTCTCTGCCTCTTTGGATCCACTGGTGCTTGAAATATCCTGAAAGGAAATCTAGTGGCTGGCATGTGTGTGGGGGGATGAAATACCTGATGCCAGGCTGTAGCAGAGATCTAGACCTGAGAGCAAAACATTTAGTGTCCATAGTGACCACGACAGCATGGACCAGACCCTTCCCAGGGTAGACCCTGCCCTGTTACAGTGACACATTCAGGGTTCTTCAATCTCTTGGGATAAAGATTCTCCTTTCAAAGAAGGGAGCTGCTTTGGGAAGCAATTTCAATCTCTTGGGATAAAGATTCTCCTTTCAGGAGCTGCTTTGGGAAGCAACGTGAGTCACTCAACTGTTTTTATTCAGTTTCCCTAATAGCTTTTTTTCTCCTACCACTTGGATTCCTCACACAGGGCTGAGTCACCATCCCTGGAGGTGTTTAGAAGATGAGGTGCTTAGGGACATGGTTTAGAGGTGGAATTGGTAGTGTTGGCTTTATGGTTGGACTTGATGATCTTAAAGGTCTTTTCCAACCAAAACAATTCTATGATTTATAGACATAAACCATCACAGGGAGGCAGCTGGAGTTACAGGAGCTCAGCTCCACCACCTGAGGCTGGAGAAGTGGTGAGTGGGAGCAGAAGGCAGCACAGACCCCACAAGAGCAAGGCCAACTCCAAAGCTCACCCCACCCACTCAATGCTCTTTTTGGGCTGTGTTCATGGGGGATTGGCCCTTCTGCTGCCAGCCAGGTCCTTCCTGCACTGTGCCAGTGCTTAACCCTGGTGCTGGTGGCCAGGACCCTGGGAGGGCTCCCTGGGGAGGCACAGCTGAGTGGAGCCCAGATGCAGATCCAAGGTGGGGTGGCTCAGCCCCTTCCCAGCACGTTTACTCAGCTGGGAGCAGTGTGGGAGGAGCAGATAAATCTCTGTGACATGGAGAAGGCGACAGCACTTCCCAGCAAACTGCTCCCATTAATGCCTGGTATGTTCTCCAGGGTGATGGGGTGGGATGGGGGGGTCACCAGTGCTGTGGACCACCATGGGGCTGGGCTGCTCCATATGGGAGGGATTTGGTGCTCATTAAAAGGGCACCCATAAAAGTCCAGCCTGAAACTGTGTTGTGCAATGGTGTGAGCTGGTGCAGAGCCAGGGGACACACCCCTGCCATGATTCAGGATTTAAAGCCTTGAGTCGCCAAGACTGTTCTTCCCTTTTGTTCCAACACCCCCTCCCTAGTCAGGTCTAGTTAACATACCATCCATCTTGCAGCTAATGTTGGTCAGGAATTTATTTGAAATACATCTAGATTAGAAAAACTAGTTTGTTTTGTTTTGTTTTGTTTTGTTTTTTCTTCAAATCACTCTAAAATATCAAAACTTAAAAACTTTCCTTTGCTGCGTGGAGGTTGTTCATGTGCAGGGTGTAAAATGCCCACGGCTCGGGGATATAGATCACACCAGGGTATTTCTTCCTGAGAATTTTGTCATTCCACAGCCAAACCACCCAAAGAGCGATGAGGATCAGTGTTATGATGAAGGAATAGAAGAGAAAAAGCCCATTGCTGTCCAGGACGAGTCCTTTGCGTTTCTGATGCATCACTAAAGCCATCATGGCAAAGAAAGTGAAAATGTAGAGGATGAAAATCTGACCCTCCGTCACGAGATACCTACAGAGCAAAAACACCCGTTAGTGATCCTGGGGGGGTGAAACAGGGAGTGAGAGCAGCACCCAGCCCTTCCAGCCGTACCTGAGGGGAACCATCTCCCTCTTCTCCTTGCTCTGCATCCAGACAAACCAAGCTGTGCTCCTCTCTACTGACAGCTTTTAAGCTGTGCTGTGTTTTCATGTTTCTTATCAGTAATTTAACAACTGAGCTATGGGCTGTGTTAAGAGAATGGGTGAAAAAACACATGCCTAGTAGGGGATCTGAAAGGTGCTGGGCTCAGGTTGTGAATGGGATGCTTGAATATAGAACCAAGGCTCTGACCTGTGCTCATTTAATCCAAAAATCCACTGCTCCCCCCATGCTGTACCTGACAGTGGCCAGTCCTGAAGGGGTGCTAGCAGGAGGGAGAAGGAATTAACACTCCTTGGCTCTGAAATCACTAGCAGGCAAACTGCAGAGACTCACATTGAATAGATTTAAAGGAAGTGCAATGGGTTAACTGGGAACTGACCAAATCATCTTGATGATTTTCACTATCAAAAATTAATTTACTGTATAAAAACAGTCTCAGCAGGGGGCAAAGCCACGGGCAAGAGAGAAGATCATCTCTGAAGATGAATGAAAAGTTGTTTGGCTGCCATCAGGGAAACTGTTTGGGAAGATGAGACTAATGAAAATGGGAAATAAATAAGTCCTCTCTCAAAAGGCGATTTGGACCCGCAGGGCGAGCCGAGGAGGCAGCATCAGAGCATCACACAGGTGGCCTGGGCTCTCTGGAAAACCCCTGGATAACTGGGGAGAGCATCCCCATTGCCACCAACGACCTGAGACCAAGGAGATGTGCTGCAGGTGCTGGGTGACCACCCCAAAATCATCGAGGGACTGTCTAACAGCGCAGCCTTTGAAGGGGGAGAGATGGCAAGTACTGCAGAAGCTGGAAGCTGGAGCTCCAGAAATGACAATACGACCAACAGTGTGGTTGAAGAAACACCCTGAGCAGGGACAGGAGTGCTGCTGGGTGACCCTGAAGTTCTTCCAACTTGAAAAGGCTGAAGTGGCTACAAATTGCAGTGAGATTTGATTTTCCAGAGCTGCTTGCAGTACTCCCTCTTCATCCCTTGCCCAGTCAGAGAGGACAGAAGCCACTTACCAGTAATAAAGGCTGCTGGGCCCCATCAGAAGCAAGGCAGCCACTGGCATCCTGCTCTCCTCTTCGACAGGGGTGAAGCAGCCAGTGAAATAGATAAATAGTATCAGGAAAAAAGGGATGTACCTGCAAACAGAAACCACACACTGATCAGTGGTGTGAGCCCAGAAAGCATTTAAACCCTCCCCAGATCCAAACCATGCACATAGGAAATTCCTAGGTTGAGGCTGTGAATTAATTTGGTGAAAGAGCAGAAGTGAAGGCCCCTGACTCCAAGAAGGACATGGAGGTGCTGGAGCGTGTCCAGAGAAGGGCAACGGAGCTGGGGAAGGGTCTGGAGCACAAGTGTGCTGAGTTCCCTTGTGGCTGAGGGAACTGGGGGTGTTGAGCCTGGAGAAAAGGAGGCTGAGGGGAGACCTTGTGGCTCTGTGCAAGTCCCTTGGAGGAGGGTGGAGAGAGGTGGGGGTGGGTCTGTTCAACCAAGGCCCAAGGGAGAGGACAAGAGGAAATGGGCTCCAGTTGTGGCCAGGGCAGTTGAGATGGGATGTGAGGAAGAATTTCTTTGCTGAAAGGGTTCTGAGGCATTGGAAGGGGTTGCCCAGGGCAGTGGTGGAGCCCCCATCCCTGGAGGGATTGAAGAGTCGTGTAGACACAGTGCTGAGGGACATGGGTTAGTCATAGGGGACTGGTCAGTGTTGGGTTCATGGTTGGACTCCATGAGCTTCAAGGGCTTTTCCAATCCAGGACATGCTGGGATGCTGTGAAGGCCACCCAGCCTGCTCAGGTGGGTGATGCAGTGGGTAACTGGGTGTGGGGTCCAGCTCTGTGGGGTCCCTCAGTGCTGGTCAGGGCACCACCTCTCTACCAGCATCACAGCTCTTGCTACGAGACCCCCACTGTGTCAGTAGGACAGCTGAAGGGCCGGCTCCAGTGAGTCCTTCTGCAGAGAATGGGGTTTTCTGCAGAAAAACTGAAGTTTGCTGCTTAGGCTGAATTCTGGGCTCAAGTTCTCCATCGGATAATTGCATTTGTTACGCTCCCAGGCTCAAAGAGGCTCTGTAAGAGTGTTCTCTTGTGTTGAAAGCTGAACCACAGGAAAGCAGGACGTGGACCAAGATTTCAACAACCTAACAAGAGCTCCTTTTAATTTAAAAGACCAGGATTTGCTTAAGGAAAAGCAAATAAACCAGGAAAGCCTGATGGGGAGAGATTTCCCTCTGCTCTGAGCAATCTGAGGATTATCTGGCAGCAGATAAAGGGCCAGACAGTCCTTCCTGGGGTCTTTGGTGCAGGCAGAGCAGCAGGACACGTCAAACAACTGCCACGTCCTGGAAATATCACTGAGACAGAGACAAAACTAGGGGGGGACAGGCAATGTCCCAAGGGAGGGATCCACTGTAATCACACTGGCTCTGAGAACATCATCCCCAGCCAGCTCTCAGCAGCTGCCTTTTATTTTTGTTTTCACATATTAAGCCATGATCAGATCAGGTCTGTCCTTCCTCGTATTACAACCTGAGGCTGCTAGATAGACTCTAAATTGCTTACCACATCGAATGACCTAAATATTCATCGTAGTAGTACAGCAGCTCAAAGGAATCAATCTGCAACGCAACGAGAAGAGATTTAAAAGGGCAGAGGGAACAGGACCTTGTTAAATAAGAACAAGCAATTAACTTTTTTTTTTTTAAGAACAAGCAATTATTATTTTTTTTAAGATCAAGCAATTAATATTTTTTTTAAAATGCAATTAATATATATATATATTTTTTTAATAAAACACAGCCTCTTTACCAGGGTCTCTGGCTTCAGGTTCTTGATGATGGGGTTTTCTCTCACAGACAGATGGTGTTGGTAGCCGCTGAAAATCAAGCGATGGTTTACGGAGTCTCCGACCAAGTGGATGCTGGCTCCCATGACAAATGTGATGATGCTGACATAGACCATTGATCTCGGTAAGGTCTTGGGGGATCTCTCGATGAGCTAAAAAACAGAGATAAGTTAAAAAAATAAATCATCTCAGCAAACCAAGCAGAGGTTAAAGCTGCAGGTTGTGCTGCTGTAGCGGGTGTGAGCAGCTGCCCGCCGTGGCCAGCACCCTGCCAGGGAAAACACAGTCACCCCTCCTGGAAAAGCACAAGAGCATCAGAATGAGTTTCCCTGACTGCAGCTCCTTTCCCTAAATGCATCTCAGCCACGTTTCCACCAGCCCAGGTGGTTTTCAGGTTTGAGGCCACACTTTATCCCTGTTTCCAACAATAAAACCACATTTATTTTTTTGCCCTTGTTAAACCTTTCTGCAAAGCAGCACCCTTAACCTGAATGGACCTGCTTGGACCAAAGCAGAGATCCAGCACCTCTACCAGAGCACTCCAAGCAGTTTCTTCAGCACATGTGATGAAAATGAGAAAGAAAAAGGCAGCTGCTCTCTCTAGTTGCTCTGCTGAGCGGATCTACAAGGCTGGCTGTGCCCTCCAGTGGCAGGAGAGCCTCCAGCAGCACACACACTTCGCTCCCCAGGTTAAGATTCTCCACCAGATGATTTTCCAAGGATTGTTTGGGGTTTTTTTTTTTTCTTTCTTCCTAATGAAATTGGACTCACCTCTCTCTATTTGCTTCTAAAGAGGAAATGGCATTAAAACCCATATCTAGAAATACCTAATTACCAGCAAAACCAGTTGAGGCAGCGTTTTGAGCACCAGCTTTAGTGATGAGCTCTCTCTGTACAATCTCGTGGTCTGGGTGGAGGCAGGCAGGTTGGGCTGGCAGGGAGCCTGGTGCTGCTCAAGCACCTGGGGTGAGCCCCTGCAAGCGTGGCCAGGGATGAGGCGCAGGAGCTTCTCTCCAGAAAGGAGCTCCCCACCCAGCTTGCAAAGATCTTGAAAGACATAAATCCCAGCTCAGGTGGTTCAGGCTTTGGAGGGGCCTCAGGAAGCGCAGAGCAGGGGGGGATGCATCAGAGAATCTTAGAATAGTTTAGGTTGGAAAAGACTTTTGAGATCATCAAGTCCAACTATAAACCCAACACTGCAAAGTCCACCACCATGTCCCAGAGCATCATATCTACATGTCTTTTAGATACCTCCAGGGATGGGGACTCCACCGCTGCCCTGGGCAACCCCTTCCAATGCCTCAGAACCCTTGCAGCAAAGAAATTCTTCCTCACATCCCATCTCAACTGCCCTGGCCACAACTGGAGCCCATTTCCTCTTGTCCTGTCCCTTGGGCCTTGGTTGAACAGACCCACCCCCACCTCTCTCCACCCTCCTCCAAGGGACTTGGACAGAGCCACAAGGTCTCCCCTCAGCCTCCTTTTCTCCAGGCTCAACACCCCCAGTTCCCTCAGCCACAAGGGAACTCAGCACACTTGTGCTCCAGACCCTTCCCCAGCTCCGTTCCCTTCTCTGGACACGCTCCAGCACCTCCATGTCTTCCAATCAGCCCAAGGATCAGCTGGGGCCACCTTTGCCTCCCGTCTCCCTACTGCCAAATCAGCTTTGCAGCCCTTCATAAACACTGAAAAGCTCCTTATTTGTATTTAATTTTGAGGCTTAACTTTCCCTTTCTCTGTAACTGCTGTATGAACGTCAGAGGAGTCAGAGGGGATGGGGAGAGCAAAAGGCCCTGGAAAGCTCCTGTCTGATGGAGGACGGTAGGACACATCCTTCGAGGGGACACTGGGCAACAGAAATGCACCCTGAATAACAAATGGCTTTTTTCTGTGGACCAGCCCTTTGTGCTGTGCTGCCAGGGAACTCCAAGACAGCAAATTTATAACCTGATGAGTACCCAGGCTGCAGAAATTGTCTGTGTCCCACTGGGACGAGTCAGACCGAGCTTCAGAGCTTTGACATCACCCAAAGGACCACATCCTGACTATTCCTTTTTGGCCACACCAGCATTTAAAATCTGCCAGACTCGGAAGAGAGAGAATCATTTACATCTTAGGACAGAATTCAATTTCTAGTTAATGAAGGTTAAAATACATTTATAATTGCTTTCTCATATCTTCTGGCTGCTAAGTATTTAATAGAAGAAGATTCCTAATGATAGGCCAACTCTTTAACTTCATAAATGGTTTACACGATCCAATGGCTGGCAGCTGAAGCAAGATAAATTCAAGCTAAAGCTACAATTCTAATGTTGAAGAGCAAGTGTAATTAAGCTCTGAACAATTTAGAAAATCTCCTATCGTTCCAGCTGTCTCTTAAGGTCTTTCAAGTCACGGGTGGATGTTGTCTTAAAAACAAGCTTTGGCTCAGCCAGGAAGAAGGGCTCCAACTCTTCCTGAATCCAGAGTTCCCAGGGGAAGCGATTTGCTTTGTAAATGCAGGAAATTAAGTTGTATTAAGACAGTCACTGCTGTTAAAAGGCATCATTACAAATTCCTTCTGGAGTGGCAAACCTCTAACGTCCAGGAGGGCTGGCTCACTTGCAGGAGTTTGTGAAATAACCAATATTTGTTCACCAAGTTCCTAACAAACTCTCAGCCTTTACAAAACTGTATTGTTTGCCCTGTTTTTACAACCGGTAATATTTAACAAAAAAAATGTAACACCTGCAGCTCAAGGTTTACCTTCAGCAGAAGAAACGGTGTGATAACGTTGTAAGCCATGTGGAAATAATCTCCAGCACTCGGTTTGTTCAGAGGAAACCACTCCAAAGGTAAAATTATCTGAGGAGAGGGGGGAGAAAATAAAAAGTACATCAGTACATCCTCACCACCCAGCTCGTGATTATAGCCTCATCGCTGGCTGAACAACGGGGAGAGAGAAAATCCTTGCTTTGGACTGCTGCTGCTTGTTAATAGTTGGCTTGACTTCACCTAGCTGTTAGTAATGAAGTTGGGCAGCTCTTCTTGCAGGAAGCACCCCGAAAAGTGCAGGAAGTGGGTGCTGAACGCACCCGTACTTACACCTCAGCCACTTGCTCCTCTAGCACGGCCCAAAGCCCATGCCCTTAAGTTGTGTGGCAGAGCAGGTAAAGCACACGGGAGTCCTGCAGCAGCGGGTCTCTGTTAACCCTCTGCCAACGGGCAGATGTCAGCAATAATGAATTACACTTGAGGGTCACGGCCACTTCTGCTCTACACTATCTGGAGAGCAGGAGAGTCCCAGGCTCTGGAGATACAGATGGGGAAGAGCAATAGGAACCACTCCAGATAATTTTTGTTATGAAAACATAAAGTTGTGGGATAGATGACATGGAACAAGTTTCCCAGACACTTTCCCTGTGACTGGAGCAACACACTTAGTAGCAGTTACTCACACCAGTATATTGCAGTGGTCCTTGTCTCAAGGACAGCTCCTCCAGGGCATCCCTCGGTGTAGAAAACAGCCCATGGGTCTACAAAGGACCACCATGGTTCTGCCCCACTGTCCTCCACCCTAAATAAACTGCTTGCAAGCCAAGCAGCGGGCCTGCCTCTGCCACACTCACCATCGCAATGGGACGCCCAAAGTCCAGCACCCAGTTCTGCAGAGTGAAGTAGAACCACAGATCAAAATGAAACGGGGAGGTCTTGAAGGTGTCCTCGTTCTTGACTGCTCCATGCCTGCAGAGGACAGAAGAGACAGTGTCAGCCCTAAATCATAGAACAGGTTTCTGAGGAGGCAAGGAGCAGACTCCAGGTCTCATGTCCACACAAAACCTGTGCTTCCACGGCTGCCGGTGCATCTCTGAGCTTTGGGATCTGTGGAATAACAACAAAGTTGAGAAGCCAAAGAGAGGAGGAGGTGCTACGGAAAGGCAAAGTGTTGTTAATAAAAACTGGCACATCCTTATACGAAGGAAGGCTCTTCCTGGCTGCGAAGCGAGCACAAAAGCAGGATGAAAAGCTTAAGTGCTGAATTAAGTGCAACTATTTTTAACTTTTGCATGACAAAGCAAAATTTAACTCCCCTGGCACTTCTGCTGAACGCTCAAAACGCATCGATGCCTGGTGGTACTCAAACACAGGGATGCTCTGGATGCACCATCACCTTCATCTTCCATTCTGGGGATCCTCCTCTGCAAAGCAAGGCCTGATCCAACCCCGCTGAAGTCTTTCCATCAAATAACCTCCCAGCACCACCGGACCTTCACCTCCGTACGGGAAAAGCGGATGAATTGCTCTCCCTTGGTGCTGAGACCAGAACAGCATCAGCCGGATCAGCCACACGCTCGCACTGCCCGAGCCCACGCTCCAAACCCGACCGACAGACGGAGGAAGAGGATGGTGGTACCCTGGAGAAGTTGGGGTGCTCGGGATGAGCTGGGAAAGCTGTGGCTCCCTAGAAGAAGCCATCAAACCCTGGAGCAGTTGGGGTAACCCAGCGTTTGCACTGCCCGAGCCCACGCTCCGAATCCCATGGATGGATGGACGGAGGAAGAGGATGGTGGTACCCTGGAGAAGTTGGGGTTCTCGGGATGAGCTGGGAAAGCTGTGGCTCCCTGGAAGAAGCCATCAAACCCTGGAGCAGCTGGGGTAACCCAGGTGAGTCAGGCGGTCCTGGACCAGCGAGGGGACCCTAACCCAGGCTGGGGGACCCCCCTGGGACACCCTGGACACCTGCAGCACCCGGGATGGGCGCGGTGGTACCCGGGATGGTGCCGGAGGACCCCGGGGCAGGGGGAGCGGGGGACAGGGTGGGTTGGGGACCCCCGTGGAAGGCGGGAAGGGCGCGCGTGGGGTTCCCATTCCCGTG
>NW_010328151.1:6512-9207 GCF_000700745.2 Antrostomus carolinensis | reverse complement strand
ATCCCCAACATTCTGTGATTCTGTGTGACTCGCTCCAACCGATCCGTGTCTTTCCTGTGCTGAGGACTCCAGAACTGGACACAGTGCTCCAGGTGGGGTGTCACCAGAGCAGAGTAGAGGAGAAGAATCACCTTCCTTGACCTGCTGGCCACACTCCTGTTGATGCAGCCCAGGTTTTTGGTTTGTCTTCTGGGCTGCAGGTGCACATTGCCAGCTCATGTCCACCTTTTCATCCACCAGCACCCTGAAGTCCTTCTCCGCAGGGCTGCTCTCAATGCCTTCATCCCCCAGCCTGTACTGATGCTGGGGGTTGCCCCGACCCAGGTGCAGGACCTTGCACTTGGCATTGTTGAACCTCAAGAGGTTCACACGGGCACGCTTCTCGAGCCTGTCCAGGTCCCTCTGGATGGCATCCTGTCCCTCAGGTGTGTCAGCTGTCCCACTCAGCTTCGTGTAGTCTGCACATAGTAGGTCTGTCTTCTTTTAAGGCTTTCTTCTGAGTCAATGTTGGTTTCAGTAACAGCAGTGAGGGCTTGGAGAGGGTGAGAACCAACTCTAGTTAGGACCGTAAAACCATCATGAAAGAAGCTTTGGTGTTAGGGATGCATTTCACTCAGAGGTTGAAAAAGCTTTGCTACAGAGCAGAAGGTGTGTCAGGAGCTGCATCTCAGTGGAGGATTATGCTTAAGGCAGCTCCTTTGCTCTGGGTTTCCCTAGTGCCCTTACAGAAGACGGAGACTTTTTAACAAAGCAAAATCAGCAAAGGCTTTACGGTGAGTGGGGGTGTGTGAACCATAAGGGCATGATCAGAAAGGAGTGTGTTTTGACATGAGATGCTGTGGGATACTTCCGAGAGCTTTTGATGAGGAAATTCTAATCTTTGTCCAAAGTACTTCTGTCTGGTACTTACAGGAATGAGTACCTTGTGTTAGATCTGGAGTGAGCTGAGCCCAGTAGACCTGGGCAAAGTGTGGTTCATGGAAATCAGGAAAAAAACCTCCAGCTTACAGTAGTGTTTTGCTGGGAAATGTCACCATCTGTAGTAAATCTGGAGTCCTCTGGTGCTGTTTGTAGTTGTCTTTTTTCCTGAGATGTATGATGGCATGTGGGTGTGTAGCTTAGTTTTTGACTGGCAAAACTATGTCCTCAAAGTCAAACTGGGCAGAGTCTGAGCAGGTTTAGTTGTTGTTTCTAGAATAAGGTGGACAGCCTGGTTCCTCTTTCTGCTGCTGCAGTGTATTCAGCGTTGGCTCAGCTGAGCGTGTTGTGAGGAAAGGCTCACCTTCCCTGGAAAGGCTTCAGGGAAAGGACTGATTGGTTCAGTGATTGTGAAGTTCTTCAGAGCACTAAGTGGGGCTGCAGAAATGATGAAGGAATATTTCCAGGAGCAGAGGTGTGGCCTTGAAGTTATTCCCAACTCTTTCCACTTGGGAGTATAGTGGTGGTCAGGTGAAAAATCATGCTTTTACTTTAATGCTGGTGCTTCTGGCATATTGTATTATTTATTATTTTGGGATCCAGACCTCGAAAATAATTCATATTTTTCCTGCTCGGGTGTGATCTGTTCACCTGGAGGTGTCCATCTGCATGTCTCTGTCAAAAACAACAGTTCACTTTCTGAACATATCTTTTGCCAGTTGAATGTCAGACTGCATTCACAACAAAGCCACTGAAAAATCCCAACTACCGTGTTTGATATGCTTTACAGGTGTTTCTGGTGAATTATTGTAACTTCTGTTTTCTACTCTAGGCTGTTCTTTTTGGAGTGACTCTGTTACAGTTTCTGTTGCATTTGTGCTTCATCTTATTCCTGAATGCAAGTTATTGTAACATTGTGGCTGATGCCTAGCAACTGCCAATTTTGTATCTTCAGACTTCCAGAAAGAAAACCTTAGATAAAGCTGGCATTCCACCTTCATAGAGAGATTTTAAGAACAAGATTAGCCTAAGCACTGGAAACTGGAAACAGACGTAGCTACATTCCACTTCCCTTAATTCTTCACATTCTTCATGTATTTGTATGTCTCGGTCTTTTTCTCTGCCCTTTCTGTGTTTCGGATAGTTGGCCAGATGTGAGGGCTTCCTTGGTCCATGTAAGGATAGGTATGCAAGCTGGAGAAATTAGTGTTGGAGGTCCACTCTGCTGTTGATTGTGCAGACTCCCCTGAAACCTTTGAGGTGCTGCTTAAGGGCTACAAAGAGAGGAGTAAAGGTCTTCAACAAGTGTGAGGAAGTGAGCTTGCTGCATTCAGAAATGCACTGATATTTAAAGATTCCTCTCTAGATTGTATGTGTCAGCTTTGCTTGTACTTTGCTCAGACACCTAAACTGAGACATGTGAAATTAAAATGTTTCTGTCTAAAACCATGATCTCCCTCACTGCCACCCCTAGCCTTTTGGTCACTGGTGTCTAAAATTTCATAGCAAGATTTGCTAGGTCCCTGAAGCATGCAAGTACGGCATATACCACTGTCTTGTCTGAATGAGAGTTGAGGATTTGCAGACTGGGTCTCCTTGGAGGAATCCATGCTATCAGGTGTGATCTGAGTACAGCCGTGCAGCATTGAGTTCAAAGTGAATTGCAGCAGTAATTGTCATTTCTAAGGAAAAAAAAAAAACCCAAACCAAACCAACCCACAAACTTTTATTTGGTAGCTTAGCAGTTAGCCATGTTGCCTACTGAGTAGGGGACCAG
>NW_010328151.1:0-6477 GCF_000700745.2 Antrostomus carolinensis | reverse complement strand
ACTGTGATCGTAGAATTGAAGCTGGAAAGGAGGTAGGAAGAGAGACAGCTCAACCCCTTCTCCTGAAGTTCAGGTAGTCTTTACAGGTAACTCAAGGTTCATGGAGTGTGATAGTTTAACTTAGCTGGCAGCCAGACAGGACACAGCCACTTGCAGTTGTCCCCTGCTGCCCCTTTCCCCCTGCTACCCAGGGAACTGGGGAGAGAATTGGAGGGGTAAAGGTGAGGAGACTTGTAGGTTGAGATAAGAACAGTTTAATAATTAGAGTAAAATATATTTAAAATAATAAGAATAATGATAACAGCTATATATATGTGAGTGATATTTATGTATAATTATTACTCAGTGATGCAGAGTACAATTGTTCACCACCCGCTGATAACGATCCCAGAGGAGCGAAAAGGAACCTTGAACCCGAAATCACAATCCCAGAAAAGCGAGTCTGAGCGATTCCCGAGAGAATCCCCCCCTTTCCAGTCAGCCCTGGTTAATATACTAAACATGATGTAATATGGTATGGAATATCTTATTGGCACATCCAACTGTCAGTTCTGGGTTTTACTAGCTACTACACTTTTCTTCTCATAACAATCCTCACTGAAACCAGAACACAGTGCTTTCTAGCTACTAAGAAGAAAATTAACCCTGTCCTAGCAAAAAACAGGACCTGGAGTCACAGGGAAGGTAAGAATTTCATCAGTGAAGAGGACAGTCAGCTGAATTGCTCTTCACAGGAGTAACTCAAACATCAAATTAAACAAAAATCTCTCTGATATTTTGAAGGTATGCTTTTGCTTATGTAGTGACCTAAACTGCCTAGGTAGGGTCATCTTCAAATCAGCCAGGTGGAAACAAAGATTCATGAAGAACAGAGGGAAAGTAGGAAACATTTTGTCTTGGCTAGTGGCTGTGACCTCATTGAAGGTTAGGGCTGTCCAACTCTGGTAATTTTCATAGTGGCACTGTAGAGCAGAGGGCAAGTTGTGTGAGTGATTCAGACTGAGAACGTTTTCTTATGCCCCCGCCCTTCACTCTCCCAAAAAGTATGTATGAAGGTAGCAGGTATTCTAATGGCTGTTAACAGTTTGTAGCCCAAAAAATAAATCCTTATTAAAAACAGAACAGAAATACTTGCAGGCATTGCATGTCAGACAGGCTTCAGGTTTCCCATGATCTTCTTTGTAAAATATTTTGGGAGTAACAAGACATTACAGAAGAGGTGAATATTTACTATTTATTCCAACTTTGACCAGGGAAGGGTTAGTGCTCCTTCGATAATTTTTCCATATCTGTCCTAAACTTTAATACACTGTATTAGGATAGCTTCTGTGTATTTTTTTAATAGATGTATTTATGCGAAAGATTTAGAAGTAGTATAACTGAATCTGTTTATCTTTGAAATCATGGAGATCTTTTGTTGTATCTCTTGGAGCTGGCTGGAAAAGTAAAATTTTTGCTATAGGCTTAAAAATAAAATTCAGTAGTCTAGACAGAATTAAATATTAGCTGGCTGTCATTAGTTATTTTCTCTGTAACAAAAAAAGATTTAAATATGAGTTAGCAGTGCATTAAATACCTTTCTAGTATATAAATGATTTAAGAATACGTGACATTTTAAATGCACACTGACATTCCCCTTGCATGTAGACACATAATACCTATGCTAAAGAGATTGGATTAGAAAAGACTGGTAAAGGAACAATGAAATAGCTTAAAAATGAGAGGAAATGGTTACTAAAAAGCTGCTTGAAACAGATTTATCTAAGTGAGGGACTCTGGATTACAAAGTACTGTTTCTACACTTTGACAGCATCTTTTTATTTTTACCTGTGAAAGTGATACTGTTACTATGAAATTAATTATGAATGGTCAGCAGCTCTTGAGAGGTACAGTGAACACAACCTAGTAGACTAACAGAAGGTAGGATGAGAAACAGAATTAGTAAGTAGAAGGGTCAAAAAGAAACATGAATGGCAAATATTTTGGAGGTCTTTCCAATCCAGAGAAATTGGCTTCTGACTGCTTTAGTTAAATTTAGTACAGTTTTCTCCTGCAGGGAAGCAATATTGACATTTGTGCCTAAGGATGCTGGTATAATTTAGAAGCATTAATCATTGTATTCGATAAGTAGAATGTTGCTTGAGGGAAGGGGGAATTAATCTGTTCTCCCTCTGCAGTGCAGATGGCACACGAATCAGCAGAGGAGGTTCAAGGCAGATATTTGGAAAAAAGCTTTCTAATAGTGAGGATGGTGAAGCACTAAATCAGATCACCTGTGAGGGTTGTGGAGCAGGCTAGATCAATGATTGAAATTTATTTATTTATTTATTTGTAGACCCTTCCTACCAGTTTTCCCATGGAGACGTATCCTTTCCTGTCAAGTTTACCTAAAACTAACATGCTTTATGAAGTTACTGTCCCCCAAGCGTCACAGTCCTGAACCACAAAACCACTGGCACAGGTTTTCTGTGACTCGGTGCCTCCTTTGAAGTAACGATAAGTAGGGGCAGAAGCCCCATTTAATGCCTAAGTAAAAGGGCAAAGCATCCTTACAGCTGAGCTATCCCTCTACTTGTAGTGCAGTCACATAAGTGTTGTTGTAGCAGAATCTGGCTTTAAATGACCCGTGAGTCATGCAGGATGCCTGCCTGAGAACTGATAGGGAACCTGGCTGTGCTTGTGCTGTAACCCATCACATTTTCCCCCGTGCAAGAGTTGTGAAAGAGCTCTAGGTCCCATCTTTAGCAATAATAAATCTGAATTCTGCATAGAAATCTGCTTGAGTCTCGTTTGGATGGGGAGGGTGAGCTTGGACAATAACCTGTAGCCTGACCAGTACAGATCACAAATCACACAAGGTTTGAAGTGAGAGAGAACAGGAGGAGAAAAACAGCTTACTGTGTGTGGCAGGCAGGTTTGCATTTGCTGAGGACTTTGGATCCCGAATAGAAATGCATCAGCATCATGCTGCAAAAACACTAGGATGGTTGTTCCAGCCTGGAAGCCTTTTCACACACTGTAGGAAGTATGGCCATGTCTCCTTCCGTCTGTCATTTGCCTTCATTCCCCTTGGGCTTTTATATTTTGTTGCTGTCTCAGTATCATCCCTATCCATCAGTCCAGTGCATCCCATTAAGCAGCTTTTCTTGATTGACTAATGAGATGCTATTTTTGGCAATGCTTTTATCACTATCTCTTTCATTGCTCAGCTACATTTTCTGCATTTTCACTTATTAATCTTTAGGGGTTCCTTTATTGCTACTGTATTTACTGTTAGACACCCATCACCTCACTGGAATTTCTGTGGTCAGTTGTTATTCCTCTCTCTTGTCACTCCCTTGCCCACTCCTTCCCAACTGTGTCTGCCAGCTTCATTCAGGTTTTTTCTTCCATTTTACAGGGTACTCTCCTCATCTGTAGTGGAGTCATAGAATCATAGAATCATAGAATGTTGTGAGTTGGAAGGGACCCACAAGGACCATCAAGTCCAACTCTTGCCCCAGCACAGGACAATCCCAAGATTCAGACCATGTGTCTGAGGGCGTTGTCCAAATGCTTCTCAAATATTGTCAGGCTTGGTGCTCCCCATCCCTGGAGGTATTTGAGTGGTTGTAGACACTGTGCTTAGGGACATGGTTTAGTCGGGGACTTGTCAGTGTCACGTTAATGATTGGACTCTGTGATCTTAAAGGTATTTTCCAATCTAGGCAATTCTGTGATCCAGTACATTGCTTTCCTCCTATGCCCAAGAGTCCCTTTCAAATAATCAAAAAGTAAATAGAGGACAAAAGCGTGTCCAGAGGGAGATTCATCCTGTCTTTAGAGAGCTGTCTAAGCCAGGCAGGATGAACCACGCCAGGAGGTTCCTATCTCTGTTCATTAACTATGGAAGTCTAACTATGATAGAGCAGATGCCTAACTTACAGAGAGTTAAGTGTAAGTAAGATGAATACCATTCATGTAAGCTGCTAGGACTTAAAATGCTGAGTATTAAGACAGCATGTGTTACCACACATTAAAATGACAGATAGAAGAGTAATTTAGGAAGCTGTTTGTAAGTTACAGGATTTTGGTAGTAGTTTAACCCACAGCGATAAAGCTATTTAGAATTAACATGTTTTTGAAACACCTTTTTGTGTCCCAATGATTAGCAGCATCAAATTCCAGATGCAAGCTGGCCTTTTAATCCCAATAAAAGCTTTCTCCCCATCGTACATAAATACAGCCTTAATACATCAGGATGTTAAAAGCAGTAATGCTATTCTCAGAAGATTAAAAGAAATATTCCTACTTTCATCTGCCTAGCATATCCTGAGGCTGTAAGATATTTCAGAATTAGCATAAATACCGGTCTAGATGTGCCCTTTCAGTTTGTACTTAAAGCGATAGCTGTATTCTTGACACCTGCTTATTTCATTCTCCAATAATGTAACCTGGGAGAATAAAGAAAGTAACCCAAGGACAAAATACAGAGCTCTGTAAAGGGTTACTCACTCCCTTCTGATGTGCAGTGGCCTTACTGGCTTAACTCATAGACACTGAGATGGACCCAAGATTGCAGTAATTAAAACTTCTTGGGTCATTTCATGAGGTGAGTAAAGCACTTCTCAGTGACAAGGTTTTCCTACATGTTATGTACGGCAAAGTGTAAGTGTAAATCAGTCTGGTTCTGCTAGCATAAATGCTGTGGCTGCTTGACCCAAACCAGAAGTCTGGTGTGACCTGGCTCCTTTTGTAGTACAGCTGCCCAAATGCTCACTGTGGGAACAGGCAGGGTGTGCTCTGGGCTTACCATCCATTACCCACCCTGTTGGCGTTAGAGCGTGCCTGCCCTTGTCTCGTGGCATTTTATATTGACCATGGGTACAGGCAGTTGGCACAGAGTAGCTAACATGCTGTAAATCAGCACACCAGTAATTTGTTCGGGTATCCATACCCTCCAGAAGCTATTAATGGCAGCACAAAAAAGTTAGTAAGCACCTCTGTTTGTCCCACAGTTAATACTGGTGTAACATGGTTGGGTGTATGTGGCTTGATCGTGGTCCTTGGAAACCCCTGGGAAACTTGCCTGTGTAGAGAAACCCAACAGGGTGATGCCCCGTGTCCGTGTCCGATGTGTTTGGATGTTAATATAAATACGGTTAGAAAGAGCTGCAAAATTGGTGTATCATTAAAACCAGAGCTAAAGATCTTTAGAAGAAGGTTTCACTGATTTCCATATCCCAGTAGTTAATTGCTAACTCTGCATTTCCTAAATGGAGGGACAGAAGAGATTAGAAGAATAATCTTAAAAAATAATGGTAAGCAGGGAGAGCAGTTCCAGGCAAACACGTTTAAAAATAAGCTGTAGAGAGATTCAGGGAAGTCTGTCACTGGCAATGAAATAGTCAATGGTTTGCATATGACGAGAAATCCCTGTGTTGTCGATTGTGTACCTACGCTGTTCTTGCACAGTACGGACCACTGCTGCTGAGTGAGATGGTCTGACTTGCTGCAACAGTTATTAGGATGGAAGTGAGAAAATTTTGCTAAATAAATGTAAAGATACACAAAGAATTGGAGAAAGAGAAGGTGCACGCCTCTCTTCTGTGTGTACACACGTATTTGTGGGTTTTTAAATAAGTATTTTATGCCTTCCCTATGTGAAAGTTCTCCTAAGAATCTGCCAATGTTTCCAGCTTAGAAATGCGAACCAGAGTGACGTGATGTCTTTGTTTTTCCTGGTGCATCTCCTGGGAGTCTAGATCATATGCATGACAAATCTTTCACCTTGGCAGGAAGAGAGGGAAGCGTTTAATATTTAACCAAGGTTGTCTTTTACTTGACATCTATCGATAGGGGAGTGCAGTTACAAATATGTAAAACTGTGTGTGTGTTTTTGCTAAGAGGAGTGCTTGGAAGGAGAAAAGGATAACCTTTCCCTAAGGAATAGGCCTCAACTACACTAGAAAACAAGAGATTGTTTTAGAAGTTGATTAGATTAAGCCCACGTTACACTGAAATAGTTTAATACTTCCTCAAATAGGACAATATTTAAGCACAATAGTTAAAACAGTGGCTTTGGAATTAGTTTGGTCAAATTGTGCAAGTTGCTGTGTCCGTGCACTCGTCTTCTCAAGTTCTCACATCAAACTGCCAGTGATTTGTGTCATGTTATCTCCTGTTTACTGAAGAAAATTATCTACTAACCAGTGAACTGAACTCACAGACTCCCAGTCACGCACGCTTTTTGCTAAGAAAGAGTGATTTTTTTTTTACGATCTATAGATTCCCCTAGGTTAGATGAGGACTGTGGTTCCAGTATTATGTAGAGTTACATTTACACCATTGGGAAAAACTCCTGTAACTGATAGCAAACTAGCAGAAGCATCCTGCCTGACCTGCTTTTTGTCCTTCTCAGAAACTCAATAGAGCTTTTTGAGAGAAAATGTAGAGGTTAAAAAGGTTTAGCCCAAACTTATTTTATTTTATTTTATT
>NW_010328150.1:22042-33406 GCF_000700745.2 Antrostomus carolinensis | reverse complement strand
TCCCCAACATTCTGTGATTCTGTGATTTTGTTGGTTTAGACTATATCTTATCAGCTTTCATGGCAATTAATCTCAGTTCAGAGGTTCAGACTCACATGTGGGTTTAGTGTGAGATGTTTTGTGAGTATTTTCTAAAGCTGTTTGGGGAATTCAGTGCATCATTTCCTCTATGGCCTCCAGTACTGTCTCTGAGCTCAGCAGGGCTACTCTAGCATGAACATCATTGCCTTATTTTCTTTGGGAGTGGAACTCAGAAACTTCTTATTCTGCAAATTACAGTTAATGTTCTAGTATAAAACTTAAGACTATAGTTAATAAGAATATCCCGTGTACATATTAAATTTTAAGGAGTATATTCTCTATTCATTTCATGTGTGATTACTCCTCTTTGACATTAACTGGAATTCTGTGTAAAGGCTGAAGAGACACCATTAGTGGTAATGTAACTTGAAACAAATCTCTGATATAATGCAGCTTTTAAAGAAAGAATCATTCAAGCAGCACTGCTGCAGTATCCAAACATTCTTTGTCATTAAAGGACTTTGGACTGTTAATAATTATATAGTAGGATGGTATAATCTACTGTTACTACATGAAGTCATTAAATAAATATTATCAGCTAATGCTTTTATGTAGCGAATATTTGAAATAGGCTACATAAGATGGACTGAGCTCTGTTGCAGACTCACAGCCCACCACAGTGAACTGAGAAGGGATAGCTTCAGTGTTGCTTACAGCACCTATAAAAATGATTGGAAAATTGATAAGAAAGATGTTAGTTCCTGCTTTGTACATCTTAGTTAGCTGAGCTAGAGACAAATTATGAGAACAGCAGGGTCTGACTGCTTCCTTATGCAACCGGGGAAAAAAAAAAATGCCTCTTTCTGTTGACAGACAGCTGGGTGCTCTGTTGCTGCAGTTCAGCTGGAAAAAGCAAGAATGGGGGATGCTGAAGCACAGCTTGCTTCTCCTTGCCGCTCCCGAATGGCTCTCCGACCACTGATGCTGCGCTTCATACCGCTGCATGCCAGAGCCCCCTCGCCAGCTCCCCAGTGTGGGTCCTGCCTGTGGGTCTTCATAGCCATGGCAGACTGAAGCCTCCCTCACGGTAAGGATTTCTAAGATCTGTCTTTAGGGAGAAAAGGTAATTTATAATGTATTCTACTGTTTCTGTCGAAGTACTTCCTTTACAATGGTATCTGTAGGGATTATTGTTGTTTTTAAGCAATTTTCCTAAATAGGATTACTGCCCTGATTTCATTTACTACGTAGCAACACCAGCTGTGGTATCAGCACCAGAGAGAAGAGCATGGGGTAAGAAGGGCACAGGGGATGCTTAAGTTTGGCTTACTGCTGAGCAAAATACTCATTTATCTCAGCTTTGCTGGTGCTTTCCTCCTTGAAAGCACTGCTTCAGAACTCACTTCTTCTGTAGGGCCTCAAGTGCAGCCCTCCTTCATTATGAAAGGTGTTAAATCAGTGGGAAAAGCCATATACACCTTCAGAAGGAGAAATACAGCAACCGGTGCTTCTGATATGCCTTTTTGTTCTGTTTCAGTTTAGTTTTCTAAGTGATGCTTCACTCTCCTTCTACCTGATGAAATGAACTCGTAGAAGTTAACTCCAGTTTCTTAAGCACACACATACCCAGACCAGGATTTGCTTAGACTAAACATTTGTTTCCTTTTTAAATGGAGTTAATTGTCAATTAGCTTGGTCTAATTAATAGCAGTGAATGCAAATTTACACCTTCTCTAAAAATTTATTCCAGGAAACAAATAGTTGTTTCTAGTCTCTGTTTGTTCTAAGGCAAGCCAGGATGAGGCACAAGCATTTGTGTCTTGAAAGAACTGATTGCAAAGGGAGTAGATTTGCATTTGTCATCGTGTTAACTATTTCATGTTAAATGACAACTAATTAAATAAAAGCAAAAGAGGGTCAAATCATCTGGCCCAGCCCAGTTTTTCACTGAAAGATAAGAAGCATGTTTGAAAGAGAGTGTTTCCACATGTTAGAAAGCATCAGTCTGAGCAGGTGGGATGGGAGAGAGGGACTGTGGTATGCTGTACTTTGAAATGTTTAGAGCAATCAGATTGGGACTTACTTTGCCTATTGCAAGGTTTTGCTTACTGTACAGAAGTGAGAAATCAAGTATTATCAAAGTTCATTTTTAAAAAAGAAAAAAAGCAAACCTAGTCCTGGGATTAGAATACAGTGTGGTTTGAGGTCTCTACAATACATTTTAATCAGATTGCTGTAGCACTCAACATCTCAGTTTGTAGTAAGGTTGTGGTACAGAGCTACATTTTCCAATCTAGGACAATTAAACTTTGTGTTTCCAATTGTGGAAAATCATCAAGAGGCAGAAGCTACTTTGCAGGTAAAAGTAACTGATAAATCCACAGAAGAAGCAAAAAAAAAGTATTTTTATTTTTAAATGCAAATGATTTCTAATAAGCCAAATAAATTTTCTTAACTATGGGGAAATGTGGGGAGAAGAAGAGAAGGAGTACTTGGCAGCAGGACTACAAAGCTCAGCCACAGTCTTGCTGACGTGAAGATGAGAAGAAATAAATTCAGGTCAAGTAAAGAGACTCTCTGGTAAAAAAACAGGCATTGGAAGAGAAGCATTCTTTATTGCTCTACAGGCTCTGAAGATTAATGCAAAGTAAGGAGTAAACAGGGGAATATTTCCCCAGTTTTGTCTGGGTTGTGAGGAGAGCAGCTATGACTGCATACCTTTTTCCCACTTGAAATTCTCACATCCCTTTTCTTCTCCCAAAATGGCATTTCATTTCCAATCCTGAGTTTCCCCCTTAGCTGTGCTTCTTCAAAAATGCTGTGTTAGTCTCATATCATAAATTATATCACTGAATTGATACCATTTACTACACTGGCTCCACAGGAATATTTAAGTTCTCTTTACTTCTGAGAAAAAGCATGGAAACCTTTGCAAAGGGTAAGCAATGTGTGCATCCTACGTGTTAAATTACAAACCTTCAGCGCATAAACCTTAGAGTTCTGGGAAATGGTACGTTTAAGCCCTGGAATGTCCCCCAGAGAGCACGGGAGAGCATTGCTACCTGGGCACATGCCAGAGCCCTCCAAAACCAGGCACCGCACACGGAAAGTGAGAGTGTGATAGTGAAAGACAGTTAAGGAGCAAACAAACTTTTATCCCCAAAGCTAGATTTTTGTGAAGTCTTACACTGAAAACAACTAAGTCCATGGAAAACAATTCCCATTGTTACCGATTTTTTGTCACAAAAGCCCAGAATGATACAAATGCATTGCCTGAAGTTTAATATGTTGACCTCTTTCAAGAACTCAAATTTCTATCCTCTTACACCCATGAGGTAATTTATACAGTACTTAAAAGACTGTAGGCTAGTGAACAGTACTTTAAATGAAGGAGGAACTTTTACACCTGTTGTACTAGAACTAGATTTTTTCAAGAATACTGTGTTTTAAAATATATGTTTATTTTTTAAAAGCTTACACTAAAAATAGAATTCCTTTTGACAACCCTATTTTTCAACATTCAATGAATAGCTCCTAATGTGTCTCACTGAGGGATGTGATGCTTGTGTTTTGTCTTGCAATACATTGCTATTTTGTCAGTAGCTTAATATGCATGCAAAACCTTCCGTACATGAAGCTGCAAGGAAGAAAATTGTGTATTTTTGAATACTTGCTGAAACTCTTGATACTTGCTTTGTGCTTCCTGCAGCATTATTCTCTTCTGATTACTGTTCCTGCTGGTTTTAGCTGCCACTTCTGCATTTTAAGCCTAGCGAAAATGATGCAACATTGTGCATTGTTCCTTTTTTAGCTGGTGTAAAGAATTAGATAAGTCCAAAATTACTTGCTGTGATTTTTTTCTGAGTTTGTTTGTGGCAGTTTGGCAGTTTTGGAGTGCGAAGTAGCTTAGGTTTGGCAGGCTTTTCAGGTGAAATGTATCTGTATCTGAATTCAGAATTTCCTGAGCTCAGTAGATCATATTCTCATAACGTGTTTCAGTAAGGGTACTCTGGGGTATGCATGCTCAGAGTGTGCATATTTGTCTTCCTTCACTGCTATTTGTATAGCTTCTTTCAAATTTTTGCCAGGATGACAGTGTTTGCATTTGGCCTACTTTGGTTATTATTAGATTCTTTCTGTGCACCATAATTGACTCTTTTCCAAGATGCCATGTAAGAAGCCTGAAGTCTTTTACATGTGTTATTTAAATATTTGATTTCTTCCATTAGTTTGTCTGTGTGCCCTATTTCCCTCTTCAGCAATAACCTCAAATGTTTTCAAGCCCTGTAACATCTTGTGAATATACTGAAAGAGTTTAGTAGTACCTAGTGAGAAGCTGGCTGGGAAAAGTCTATTAGGTGTAATAGTGCTGAAGTTCAGAAATAGCATCTCGCAAAGGGCTAAGACTTCCCTGCCATGTGGTGCTGTAGCAGGAAGGGATTAGGCAGGATGGGAGGAGATCATGCACTGTAGATATTTTGTCAACTGAGTGAAATGAGGTGTCAATAGTTTGACCAGTGTTGTCAGCTGAGTATTTTCACCTTACGCCAGTTACTATTTTAATATCAGCCAAATTCTGCTATATCCTTGCTTTGTTTTAAGGTCTCTTTTGAACAATATTTCTGTACTTTTTAATACATTCCTTCCACAATGATGACCATACAGACCTTGGTACCAAAGTAGAATGTGTGAAATTATTTAAGTACTGGAGAAATATTTGTGTTGCAAAACTGGGATGGAAATCCAACATCAGCATGATTTGAACACACAGATATTTTTGGATTTTGAGGAGAAGATGGGTGGTGGTGAAGAGAGGAAGAATCCAGATTATTGATTTCCTAATTACAAGCAGCTCATGTCAGACACTGCAATCAATAAGCTGTTCACTCACATTTCTGCATGACTGGAGCATATTGTGAGTTATCATGCTGTATATTTTTATTTAAACAGCTGTGTAGATGACCTTACATAAGGGTCAAAGCTGGTGAGCTAAAGCATGTTGCAAGTGAAATTTCAAAGGGATAGCTGCTCACTAGTGAAATTATACTTTCACATGACTAAGCAATTTAAGACAAGTACTCTATCCGAGAATTAAAATGAAATAATCTTTTTTCCCCAAGTGATTAAGCACAAATTCTTCACACTGTAAAAATATTTCTTCACATTCATTCAAGCATCTAACCATCTGACTGGATCATAGCCAGAAGCTAACTGAACAAACTTGTGCTTGTATAGGCTGGAAGCAATGAAAAAGCTATTGCTGCAATGTGTAGTTTTGAGAAAATATCGAATTCAGTTACTCTTTACATAGAGAGTATTGGAGTCTATATCTTTTAAATTTTTTAACCAAAGTCACAGGACAGCATTCAACAACTGAGAGGCAAAAGCATAAATACCTAACATGTATCCTGGAAAGCATTTTATAAAAAAAAAAACCAAAACAAAACAAACAAACAAAAAAACAACAAAGAAACCCAACCGTCTTTAGCAGACTCATGTACATTCATTAGGTTGTGAAAAAACTAAAATATGCCAATGAATACTGTACTCTTCTTTCCTCTGTTAGATGTCAAATAGACATTGTGTTCACAGAGGGACTGAAGCACTCCAAATTCCAGTGTATCAGTTAGGTGCCAGATAGTTCTGTACTCAAGAAGCCAAACTTTCATATTGGCGAGAATTTTTTACTTTTTTTTAAATTGCCCATTAAAATTTCTGAGAACAAGAACAGGATGGACACTAACAATTCTGCAAAACAGGAATTGTCTTACTGATCTGAAAAACTGAACACAGCTGTTCAAATATCTGAGTTACCTTTTTCACACTTACTAGAGTTACTCTACTTGGGAATGGTACAGGCGGTGAAGCATCAACTTGATCTCAGCCACCAGAATTAAAACCTGCTTCATTTCAGATGCTATTTGCATGAAAATGTTGCTGTTCCTAGGCTAGTAAATCCTGCTTCCTAGGGCTCTTCTAATGAGAGGTAGCAATTAAGCCTTTTCTTTTCATTAGGACCTCAATATATTAAAATCTTCAAAACAAAGAAATGCTAAAGTCACTGTTTACCCCCAAACTACGCTCAACAATAACTGGCTCTGCAACAGTTTTTCAGGTTTTGGTTTAAATAGTTTTTTACAGCAGAATTTGTTTTGGATCCTCAGGAAAGGGGGGAGAATGCAGGGATATATATGTCATCTCACAGACCAAGCCTTTTCTAGCCAAGTCAACTAGCACGACAACCATGATTGTAGTGAGAATTCGGCTGGCTCCAGAATAATTGAAGCTGACAGCCAGTATTGAACTGAAGCACATCTGCCTCATTCAAGGAGGAGAGCTGCTCAGGAAATTAATATTGCTGTGTGCTGTATTTTAGGAATTAATTAGCTGTGATGGAGAAAACATGGATATAAGATGACATTTGCAAAGCAGAGAGGTTGTAAGCTAAAAGGAAACAGACTTGCTGGAACAAGTAGTCTTTATTGTTTTTGTTTGTTCTTTATGGCTTAACTTGCATCATCTGACTGTTTGCCTTATTTTGTTCACTGGCTATATTGCTTGTGAACTTAGGAAAAAAGAATTTAGTTCTTCAAGGCACCAAGTACTATAGCTTAAATAAGCCATTCGCTCTCATGCTTAAAGTGAAATAGTATGTGCTTTTACATACTCCTTTGAATTGGGTCCAGAATATTCAACATCTCTTGGGACTCACCTCCTGACAAATAACTCCTTTGCTGCATGTATCTGGAGACTAGTTCTAGCTAGTTAATGTACCAGAACCTTATTGCTGCACAAAATCTTGAAATGACCAAAATCGCCACACTAAGAAGTTAAGTCTCGTCACATGAAGTGAAATGAGAACCATGTTTCCATTCCCTAGATATTTACTGTTGTACAGATTATGGCAAATTATGTTGAATCAGTTTGTGATATATAGAACTTGAGGGACTTAGTCCAAGTTCAGGCTATTTAATTTTCAAATATTAGAACTTAGCTATTAAAAGTTATGGTCACCAATTTATGCACATTTGAGGTTTATGTGTTTGTGAAAGGATTACCCAAGATTTTTTTTAAGAAATAAAATAATTTAAGATTAATAAAGCTTCTGAATTGTATGGGGAGGAAGAAAATAAATACAAAGAATTAAAATGTGCTGCAAACTTGTTTACCTACCTACTCAGCAATTTGTTTTAACATCTGAAAATATTATTTGTAACTTATGCTTCTTGCCTTCAGCTGAATCTCTAGCATACAAAGAAAAACTAGGAAGTAAAAGAACAAAAATTAATGTTGTAGTTGTAGGAAACAGATCAAATTGTATTTAGAAACATAATTGCAGCATTTTTCATATATGGGGGGACTCCTTGGTTTCCTTTGCTCTACTGCATGAACTAAAGGGCTGTCTTGCAATATGAGATCTGAGTCTAAGTTAATGTCTTAAAATTAACTGTTATTTACAGAATGTTTAACTTAAAAAAGGTTTTTCTAATAGCTATGTTAGCAATCTAAAATATTTGATACAAAGAGTGGAGAAAAACTGAAATGCTCATAAAAGTTGCTTTTCAATTTGAAAAAAAAATAGGGATGAAGTATAGATGGAAAAATGTTAGCTAAAGCAGTGAATAGGCACTGGAAACTGAAGACAAGGACATGAGGATGGCAGGGAGGACAGTGAAGTGAACATGGGCAGCTACAGCCTGGGCAATGCAGCCTTGAACTCTCAGTGGAGGTGATCTGGTTGTGAGGGGAGGATGGCTATTGTTAACAACTGCTCCTCTTCTCCATGAAGCACTGCCAACTAATTAAGACTGTGTTATGAATCAAGTTCTCTCTCACCAAGTGATTTATGAAAGACCAAAACGATTTTCTTAGGGCTGCAAGAATTTTTGTGGTTATTTAATCTGGAGAAGTGACACTGGAACGCTGTTACACCACGTTGTCACTTCATGAAATTTTCAAGGAGGGAAGCTGAAGCATGTAAGTTACATATTGGTCCAACAGTCTGAGGTATCTGGAGATATATTAAATAACCATGTTTAAAATATCTGCATTAATTGAACAATATTTTGAAAATATTGCTATTATGTAGTGATTTTGGGGCATACCTGATTGATCTTGAAAAGTATCAATTAATGTAATGCCATATGGTGATCAAAGAATGGCACCCCTTTCGTTTACCAGGTCAGCATTAGTAGTGATCTGATTCCCATTTTTGTAGCTTTTATTTTGGAACTTTGAGGGCGGTTGTTCTCTCATGTTGCTGGTTTGAAAATCATTCAGACATCTTAAGTTTGGAGATAGACATCTGCTGTGCTGAAAATCTGAGCAGAGAGATTTGCTAAGCAAAGCAGATCAAACTATGGGCCAGAATCTCAGTCTTGTTGAAGGTCTAATAGTAGTCATGGCTGGCATGGAAGTGATCACAAAGCCACCCTAAAGAAGCATTTGAGAACACACTGTCTTAATTTAGGACAGCTCCTCTTCTTTTTATGGTCTTCCCTTCTTCCTTCCTTTCTTCTCCTGCGTTTTCTTTCATCTGGCTAATGGATCATGACCAGAAGTCAGAAAGGATGGGCCTAGATCCAGGAGAACATCTCTATGTGCACTAGCAAAATCTAGCCTGCAAAATGAGCCTTAGGAACCAGTATTGCAAGTACAAATTGCAGAGACTTGCCTGTGACCATGCCCAAGCATAGCAGTATAAAGGTCTTGTGAGGTTCAGCTAGCCTTATGCTGTCCATCCTGCCCACGTACATGAAAGTTCTTATTAAACAAAGCCTGATGTTGTAGATTCTCTTGTGGGCTCAATTTGTTTACAATTAATTTCATTAGGTGAAATTTTTTTTGTTAGACAATGGTCAAGGAAGAATTTATTATTTTCTTCTTGCAAAGTTATCTCTCTCCCACCTTTCCACCTAAGCATAGTTGTGATACAAATATGTCATGCTTCTGAGTCTTAGAGTGTCTATTTAAAAAATGCTGATTATATTCTTAAGCCAGTATTCCATAAATCCCAAGCTCCTTAAATTCCATCGTGTTTTTTAAAAAAAGCTTTTCCTAAAAGGTTATTTAATTGTTTTCCTACTTAATGTCTATTGATTATACTACTATATTTCAAGTAATTCTACATCTGTTTATCTCTAAGCGCTATAATTATGGCCAATTATAATAATACATGTTGTATAATTTCATTATATCCACTGGTGACTCAAAATCCAAGCTGATATAACTGAAAGCATAGTCTAGACCATTATATTTTGTTTTGCTACTGTGGGAGTTTTCCTAATGTCATGTGAAAGAATGTGCAATTGTATAAAACAGCTTTTCTCATAGGAGATGAAAGTTGTAGTGGGTAATAAAGTAGCTAGGGCACCAAAGTAGACTTGAAAATCCTTGTGATAGTCACAGAAAACACCTAAAGTTTTTGTTGCTCAGTCATCATGAATTATATTAGATTACTTGACCCCGAGATCTCATCCCTAAATGTAAGCCTACCAGAAAGCAATTGAGCAAAGCTTAACTTGGGCTCCTTCAGAAGGGAACTCAGAGCACCAGCCTCCACTGACAGGAAAAGGATCTCGGGGGGCTTTGCTAACTAGATTTCCTGGTAAAATTAGATTACTAAATTCACATAAGAATAACACTCTTTTTCTTCTAAAGGTTCAAGCAGAGATAAATTTCTCTAGATAGAGCTTTACAGGATTAAGGAAAAATAGTTACTTCAGACATGGTATACAATCCTGTGACTTTCATATGCTTCACCCCCCTGTGATCTTACCCAAGTAAGGCACTCTATGTTTTGATTTATTTGTGTGCAAGCTAATATTACGTTATATTATTAGGTATATGGAGAAGGTCCATAACTAACCTGCCTACATTAAGATATGTCTATCAGAAGCAAAACATGGACTTCATAGCTCCTTCTCTTATAATTCAGTAGAAAGTGTTTGTCCAACTACCCAGTGACTGAGAGGATTAATGATATAATGCTACATGCTTTATAGAAACAATTCAGACACCCAAAGCAGAGGCAACAAATGCTATTTTAGATGGATGGGCTATCCTGTCTAGCTTTTGCTTGCTGCCTCAGAGAAACTTGCATCTCTCCTATGTACTGCATCCCATTCCCAGTCATGCATGGATGTCACTGGTACTCTAGGATGTCTCAAATGTGACTAGACAAACACATTTGAGCACTTGAATCTCACCTTTTTAATCTAGAATATAAATATTTCATTTTAACAGCGCAAATTGGTGTGAGATACTGTCACCAAGATGTTACATCCCTAACAAAAAGTAACAAAATCTGTTGTTATGTCTTTTGGAAACCTATCAGCAAATCTTCTAAACTGCTGTTTGGTTTGGGGTTTTTTTTTCCAACCAAGAATTGAAAAAGCAAGTCCTTAGCAAATTTGTCCATTGCTTCGGGAAACAAAGTAATAATTGTTACAAAACAATTAAATGTCTAAAGCAAAACGGCAGTTATTTGGTAACCAGGACAATACTGACATGCTGTATTGTGCATCAAAGAATTTTATATCATTGCATTAAGTTTCAGCTGGAGCCTATGGAATATGAGGATTTGCCTGTTATGAATTATCTCCGTTGGAATGTTTGACAGTTTATAAAGTTGCCACATCCATAACTTCAATAATAAATTAGAATGTTCACACAAAATATCTTGAACTGAAAAGCAGTGGTCTTCAAGTTTAGTTAAAACAGTAAACTTCAGCTGTTAATTCTCGTATTGGGTTTTATTCTCTCTTACACATAAGTGCAACAAAATTACTGTCTTCCATCAGATACCGCAGTAGATACTACTTGCGTAATGTGCTACCAAGTTTGAAGTTAGTGTAATTCAATAGGCATAGGAGCAGGAAAGTGAGGTTTCATGAAAGAAAAGGGTTTGGTTTTTTTTTAAATAAACTTTTTAAAATAAAATAATAACCTGAAATCTTTTGAGGAAAAAAAAATATGCCCTGTGTAAATGTTTGATTAATCAAAAACAATTATCTGGAAAAAAATTCCAACGGAAAATTTTTAATCATTTCCACGTTGTGATGCTTTGTTGGTTTAGTGTCTTTGCCATATTGCTCTGCTAACTTCAGCAACACTCAGTCATGTTGCCATAAGGTATAATAAATCACATTTAGAAAGGTAAAATAATTTAATAATTATTCTGTAAAATAATTGTTCCTCCCAAGCTAAAAAGTCAACCATCTAGAGTTCAGTTGGCAGTAGATACATGTTTCTCGTTACTTACTGCATCTCTAATATGGTTTGGGATGGAAGGGACCTTAAAGATCATCTAGTTCCAACCCCCCTGCCATCAGCAGGGACACC
>NW_010328150.1:5471-21884 GCF_000700745.2 Antrostomus carolinensis | reverse complement strand
GAAAGAGTCCCTTGTATGCTCATGAGATACCCTTGTATGTATCAAGAGATACACTTGTATGCTCATGTTTTGGAAACATGCTCTCCAGATAAGTGTTTATAAAAAAATAAGAAAGATGTTAGAACTTTTTGTGATAGCATTTAATCACCAAAAATAAAATACACCCCTATTTAAGATATGAGAGTATTTCCATTGTTCTCAAGGAAGCCAGAATTAGGACACCAGACTGGACTTAGCTGCTTTTTATAAAACAAGGTCTGTAGTTTCTTGCAGATTGTTCAGAATCAACTCTAAAGCCAAATCTCTGGTCTGCTACATGTTACTGACAAGAAATTAGTACAAAACTTGAAGCATTAATGAAAAGACTTAATACGGTATTTTTTAAAGAAAAAGCCAGTATGTCAACAGGTCCAAAATAAACCTTCTCTCTGTGGTGCTTGTTCTTTTCTGAACTTGAAATTAAAAAACTATACTTCATATCATTTTGAATAATGTTTCTGCATTAACAATTAAAAGCTTTTATAACTTTACCAAAATTTTACAGTCTACTCTGAAATTTTCTACCTTTGGCATAAATTTTTAAATTGATACATAAATACATAGACATGTCAAATGTTCTTGTAATGGTTATAAATGCTCTTAGCCTAATCCAAAGGTTATTTTGCCTCTGTAAATGTCTCCTGCTGATGTCAGGGGCCCTGAATCCAGCTCTTTTTCTCTAACCTGGCAAAGCTCTTAAACTAGCGTTTAACTTCAAGTGCAGGAATAGATGACTGGCATCAAAAGGCTAACCTTGTGTGTGAATAATTTCTAGGTTACCTACCAGCTCCTTAGAGGAAAGGATTTAGCTTCAAAATATGCTTAGGCTTCCATAGCTTCAGGGGCAAAAGTCACACAAATCAGTAAGACCCGGTGCATAATGGAAAAGAGGCCAAAGGTTCAGACACAGAAAGTTTCAGTTTCAGAACACAAAATTTATTGTAATTGTGAACTTGTAGAATGTTATCAACAGAGCAGATATTGCTGAAAATATTGCAAGTGTCAGATGCAATTACAGCCAATAAATTCAGGAGAGAGTTGATAGATTTATTTCAGTTTAGATGACAATTTTTATTTTTTTTATTCAGTAACTTACAGGTTTTTTCTCAGTTACATTATTTGACTAGGCTGATGTGGGCAGTCATCCATGGTAGAATTTCTTAAAATTTGTCATTAATAAGAACTATGAAGATTCTGGATTTTAACAGGCAACATGGAGAAACAGGCTAAGAAAAACCCAAAGTAACCAGGGAAAAAACCAAGAAGATGAGGTTATGCAGTGTTGACTCCAGTAAATATAACGGATAAAAGGACCATGTTGATCTTAGGCAGGAAGTCATCGATAGAAACTGATATAAGAGCTATTGTTAACCTGCAGAGATAGGTGGAAAAAGTGCATTAGACAGACGGGAAGATCTCTGCCCAGGAGGCCCTGAAATGAGAGGTGACAATGTTAATGGAAATGGACAGGTCTGATTCTTCTTTAGCTCATCTGTGTCCTCAGCAATTCCAGTCACTTCCACTTTCCTTCACTAGGATTTAGCATCATATTCCTCAGCAGCCTGAGAGCTTTCAGTCCAGCATTAACAACCTTGTAGAGCTTTAGCTGGGTCTGAACGTCCTTGTTCTATTCAATATAGCTCAGCAAAAAAATTTTGGTTTTAGTTGACGAGTCCATGCACATTTGTTGTTTTGTTGGGTTTTTTTTACTTAAGCTAAGTATATTTTCATCATTGCAAAAATAAGTATCTGTTAGACTTTACCTGTTTCTTTGGCTTATCTATCTGCTATACTCAAACTCAAAAAGATGGTAAATTCCTAATATGATAAGAGTTTACTCAGAAAAATCAATGTTGAAGAATGACAGCAGAGAGAGCCATATAAGTAGTATGACTTTGCTATGTGCTCAAGTATTTTTGGACCCCAGACAGTACATTAAGAAGTGACAGATTCATGTAGTTTAGCTGGTGATTTATAAAGTTTGCTAGCTGATTTAATAGAGTGCTAGAAAGCGTTGTTGTTCGACCAAGTAAAGAGAATCATAAAATGGTAATGAATGTTATGACAGTTCATGAATATTTCATTTGGGGTCTCTTTCAGAGGCCTGTTAGTTTATCTCAAGATCTAGGAATATACTGCATATAAATCTGATGAGGGTAGAACTGCATAGTGTGCCAAGAGACACAGAGAAGAGGGGTTTGATGAGAGCAATGTGTGTTTGAACAAGCATCTCAAAAGTACTATATCTCAGTGAAGTTATTAAGTGGTCACGAATTGTAAAGTGTGTAGAGCATCAAGCAGTGGTCTTGTATTTCTTTATTTGCTATTTGAACATTTAGAAACAACAGGTAGTATTTTTTAAGCTTGTCATCTTTACCAATGACTTCTGTGATCACCAATTTACTCAACTTTGGAGGTAAGCTTTATTTGAAAAGGCCGAACAGTTTCCCATCTCATGAAGTATTTCTTACACATGCTGACCAGAGCGATATACAATGTGGACAGCCATTTGTTATACAGTAAATCTGGAACAAAGACTTCAATTTTTTCATCTTTAACATCCTTAAGTGGGGAATGTACTCTCTGCGCTGCTTTGTCTTGCATGGGTATGTTTACCTTCAATCAATTACATACTCCATTGTTCATTTTGTAATGTCTTGAATACTACGAATTGAATTCCTTCTGTGATCTAATGTTAAATACTGATGTAAAAAAAGAAAAAGTTTTTTCCATATCTGTCTCTAAACACTGTCTTTTGATCCACACCAGCAATGTGGAACTGCCTTTTCATAGCAGTGCTGTCCACCAAGACGTGGACATTGTTCTGTTTCCATTTCCTTGATTGTTTCTTAGTGATAAAGCTCTTTAGAATGATGGAATTATAACTTCATGCAGCCTGAAGGTTTGCATAACATGAAGCAATGAAAGAACATCTGAGAACAGGTCACCAATAGCACCATGCCAGAAACTGTTTACTGGGAATTACTCACTTAGAAGAGGTGAAGACAAATATGTGGGACTTGAAGGGGCTTACACAGGCAGTTCATAGGTTTTCTGTCAGTGCTTGTATCTGAGGGTGAAAATCCACTATTTCCAATGAATTAGAAGGAAGATGTTACAACAGCTTCTTTGCCACTAACTGTATCGTGGCACAACTTTGTACCAGTTGACACCACCTGAGAGACAAGAAGGCGGGTATGATATTTCATGAAAGCTCCAAGGCCTTGCAGTTTGTCACACTGGTTGAATCACTATTTGTGAAAGGACTCAATTCACTATTAAAATCTCTGTAGCATAAATTCGGTAAAATCCTACAAGTCCATAAATGAGTCTGTTTTTACCAAATGAATGTGGTGCTGCAATACAAAGAAAAATGCATAACTTCCCTACATAGCTTATCGCATTTCATTAGAACCAGCATAGGTAACTGTGCTGCAGTCTCATATAGGTAAGCTCAAAGAAATATTTTTTCTACTATTATCACATCTTGGACAGTAACATGCTGAGAAAACAGTGTGCACAAATTTTTCAGTGATGACTTCTGAGATAGCTTGATCTATATTTGCAAGATGGACGAAGAAGTCATAAAATATTTGTGAAGAATTGTTTGTTCAGTTCTGCTTTGCGTCAAGGTCTATTCTGCAAACCAGAGGGAGAGAAATATATATGCTGTCCTAGCAGATTTGACTTATGTTTGCAGTAATTTGTTTGGCCAGTGTTTATTACTTAATAATCAATCTTTATTATTATATTAATTCTAATTGGGATATGTGAAACATCTAGTGCATTGACCATGACATCAGTTTACTTGCTGAATAATTTAAGCTATTTCCTTCTAATACCTTAGGCTGCAATATCATTACTTCTAGGCTGTCCTAATATTCTAGTTATATTGATGTTATTTCACTTGTTATTACCTCCTTGACATGAAATTGTTTTTCAAATATGGAAATCTTGCTCAAATATTTCTAGATGACAGAGTCCTGCATTAGTCTATAATGTATCATAATAACAAAACAGTGCAACATAAAGCAAATGATTTGTTTTCTAACCTGTGCCAGCCTTCACAGTAAGGGGACAAAAGATACCAGGAGGAGAATTTTGGCCTGTATATTTTTAATATATTCTTATCCATTTTGCCAGAATGCAGGGAATAATCTTGCTGATAATACAGAGACAGCAAACACACAACTATTAAATGGACAGTGTGATTTATCTGACTTCACACTACTGTATAAGCAGTATGTATCGCTCCTGTGAGTCATCTTCTGCTAAAAGAATTGTAAGAAATATATCTTACTATTACTTTTATTGATAAAACAGACCAAAGCCACCTTAATTCATTCTTCATCCAAAGTCTTTTATCACAGTGTGGTTGTGATTAGGATTCTGATCACCCTGTGTGCCACTCTGAGATTGAGAGGCTCTATCTACTCATCTATTATTCTTCATGAAGCAAAGCTCCAGTGTACCATCTGTTTTCTTACTGAATCTTGCATGTAGCTGCAAAGAGCTGGTCACCAGAGATTCAGTCTGGCAAGCAAGCTCCAGCTTTCTTGGAGATAGCCCTGCATGTGCTGCTGTTGGCCTGTTTAAATTTCAGGTAAAAATGAATTACTATTCTCTGCTGTATTTTAATTTATATGTGATCTGGTATTTAATTTTTAGTTCATTTATAATTGGCCATATTTGGTCTTGTATTTTTGTTGCTTTTTTGCAACCAAAAATCAATTGGGAAAAGCCTCCAGAAGCTATAAATAAGCATGCTGTAGAGCTTTGATTGGGGATAGGTCTGTCTTGCATTTAATAATGGAGTTAGAATTAACAAAGGCTGTTTTATGCTGATGATGCCTGCCCCTTTTCACACAAGGAACAGAGATGATTCCTGGTGTGACCATGGTCAGATAAAATATGGTAGCAGCAACCAACTGAATATACCTGAGTATCATCATCACATGGTTGTTCTTGTTTAACCAGATCATATAGTTAACTTTGCTTTATTTTGAGAAGAACGTAGGATTGCGAGGGATCAGCTGAATCACCCAGGCATCGCAAGTTTACATTGTTGTACAAGGCTGAGGGGCAGGATGCTGAATGCTGTGTAAGGCTGGGACATGGCCATCTCTGGGGCATCCTGCCATCCCTGCCCCATGTACCACTGTCCCCTGCTGTGCAGAGGTGTAGCTCTACCCATCTTTCCTCTTCTTCCTTGAGGCTTTTTTCCTTTAAACTACACGATGCTATTGGAGCTTCACAACCTGCAGTATTTTATAATAGTCTGCACTATTCCCCAAAGAGCAATAAAAAGTAGCTTTTGAGGCTCCTCTTTTTGATCCATTATTTAGAGCCTGATTTGTGCTGTCTGCAATCCCTACATCAGTGCCAGTGGTCCTGCAGTTCTGCAAATTCCCTTCAGGACTAGACTAAAATAATAAATCTTTTTTTAGGAGGTATTTAGATATCATCATAGTACAATTTTTTACAATCTGCTCTTCTTACCATGGGTTTTGTTTTCATAGCAGAGAAGGACTAAGGAAACAACTCTATTTCTTACTGACTCTCAGCTTCCAGATTAAATTTTTACTTGGCAACAAAGCTTCCTTTCCCAAGATGATGGTTATACTGTATTGGTCCTGGGCTCAGCTCAAGAAAACATTTGTGTTTGTACAAAACCTGGCTATTTTCCCCATATGCTCAGTAGGACTCTGGGAACTGAGCCATACTGGGTCAGCAAGACCTGAAGTCATTAGCTCTGTGCACATTCTACATCAAGCAATGCAGGTTATTAGACTATGTCAGTAGTAGCAAGGGAGTTTATTTTTGCTTAATTTCTGTAAATGGCAGCTTTATAAAATGTGCATGCTTGGGCAATCAATCTTTTTCTTTTTTTTTTTTTTCCTCCCTTAATGGCAGGAGTAGAAACATTATTTCCTTAAATGTGCCAAGGCCTTTTTTCACTTCCATTTAATTCATTTTGTGCTATAAAATGTTTTGCCTGACATAGTAGATCAGTGGTACAACGTGGCAGTCTGGCAGACTAAGAAACTTTCTTTTATCACCATAGATGTCCCATCCAGCTGCCTCCTATGCTTGTCACTGCCACCAGGGCCTTGCTGGAGTGAGGAGATGGGTATCAAAGGGAACTGAATTACTTCATCCCTTTTACTGTCATCTGTGACTCTTACCTATGATATTGTGAGTCTGTCACCAACAAAAGCAACTTCAGTTTAAGACTAGAGGTGTTTGCTGTATCTGAAGGGAGTGATAAGGCAATGGGAAGTGCTTTTCTTTTCTGGTCTATGGTCTGAGAGACACAAGCTGCTGCTTCCGACAGTGCTGTTTTGCTCCTCTCTCTTTGCAGGTTTTTCACTTTGTCACCTGGCCAAAAAAAGCTGTTATCTTCAACACTATTGGAAAAAAAAAAAATAGCTTGATCTTATGTAACAGGCTAAAACAATCGCTAACAGTAGTGGCTTGCCATGGAAAATGGCACACTGATATCTCCCTACTCAAACCTCATTTAACTGCCGCATATCGTTGGATGACAAGGCCAACGTAGTGCTTTGATCGTCTGAACCCATTTATGCCACTGAAATCATCTACATTGCACTGTAGTAATTGAGTAATGCTTCTGCTCTAACTCTGGATGAGCTCTGGAAACCTTCAAGCTGGGAGAGGCTGTATGCAAGGAAGACAGTAATTTGAATTTCTGTAAAGCCCTTCTCACCCTACCATGCACGCCAGGTCTGGCTCTTACCTCCATTATTAATTGTTTGTTTGTGGTGGGGTTTTTTATGACTACCCTTCAGTTATCAACAGTTGTTGATTCTTGATGAGCTGCAATGTATATTATCTAACCAGATATAACATGTCTGAAATAGTAAGGGAAAAATGAATTAAAGTGGATACCTGCTGCTTTCAATTCTGATATCAAAACTGTGTGTGACATAATACCACTGGTCAGAAGAAGCAGGCTGAGCTGCTAATGGCCATGTTATATGTGAATTACAGCTATTGCCTTTCCACGGATTGCTTGGAGCAAAAGTACAGAACACCGAATTCTCACATTTCAGACTGTTTCTTGATAAAAATAAATATGGTTGATTATTCAAATATATGCTGATTGAAAACAAATCAAAGTAGATGTTAAAAAATGAAATGGAAGGATAGTTTCACATTTAGGGCCTACAGCGTGAAAAGTTCAGACTCATGATCATTTCTGCCCTAAAGATTCCAGCTATGGTAGTGGACAGCTCTGCCAGGTCAGATCCTCAGAGTGGCCAAACAACAGTGCAATCAGCTTGGCGGTAGGAAGATCTTTAAGCAGCTCTTGAGGGGTCTGGATTTGGTCCCTGTGGGTCAGTTCCCCACCTCCAAAACAACACAAAGTAGTTTTCTGTTTCAAACTACACTTTGTAGGTATACTGTGAGTAATCACGCTACTTCTGTGATGAAGACTGTAACAGAACAGTTACAAAATTGTCATGGATTTAACAGTTAAATTCCTAACTTTGCTGTGTTCAACATCTAGGTCTGAACTTTATATAGTAAGCTATCCCAATTGAAAAATTAAAGAAAATAATATAAATGACATACAGGAAATAGAGATTTCATGAATATAAAAAGTCAAAATAAATCATATTCTAAAAAATACTGTGCTGAACTTGATTCCATAGGAAGAGATTTGGATTTCATTATAACTGTTTAAAAGCATAGACAGTATAAATACATTGATTTCATGCACACATCTTGGCTAACTTGAGTAACTGTCACACTCATCGTGACAGCGGCTTGAAGCTTTCTTTCGTCTCGTAGGGAAACAGTAAGTTAGAAAAGCAAAGTTTTCCCTGGCTGCAACTTCAGTTTCTGTGGTGATGACAAACCAGTATCTCGTAACCTCCAGCTTTTATCATGAAATGCGTATGAGAGGGATGAGCAAGTTTAAAGAAAATATGGCAGTGGGTATATAGTCCATTTTATTTATTTAATATCTTGAATTATTAAAAAGACAGGTGCTGCTTGGCAGATAGCTTCCATTGTTGTATGAACTATCAACCAGCAAAAGGAGCTATGTGTTGACAGATATCTTGACCGTGAATTACAATTATTGAATCATGAAGGATAGAAAGGAGTGAATCACGTTATATTTATAGCTAGAGTGAACAGAAGCCTACAGATGCATGATAGCAATAGAAACTGGCAGTAATCATTTTAGGATTAATTCTTTTTTAAACAATAAATGTAGAAGATCACAAACTAGAGGGCCTCTTTGCTAAATTAAACTTAACGCTAGGGCAAACTGTCCTGGTAGACTGGTAACAGATTATAGTCCTTTTAATCCATAGGTCATTGACTTGAATCTGTCTCAAAATGCTAATGTTTAGTGGAGGGCCAAGGATCTGTTCACTGATCTAGACACTTATGTTCAGAAAATGGCAAGAGCAATACAAGAAAAAAAAGAAAGAAGGAGGAAGAATAAAAAAGAGAGAAAAATGCAGTGATCATTTTTTTCTGTCTCTTACACTATAGCAAGGTATATAGGCAAGATACCAGAAAAAGTCTTCCATAAGGAAATGAACTGTCTTTGCTTATAAAGGTACCTTTGAAAGAAATGTGTTATATTTACTTTTCAGGTGATATATAGTATATGAATACATTTAAAAATAGCATGATATTGCAATGCATGTCCCTAACTTGTGAGCAAAAGAACACCATTTTTAGACTAAGAATTTTGATTCCAGTCTATTCATCTAATTATGTTATTTTTGTATAAGGTGTTAGGGTTTTTGTTGGTTTATTTTTTTCCTCGGTATGGGCTACTGAACTAGAACAAACTAAGATTTGATTAAACCACCTCTCTCCTAAGCTCAGTTTGACTCAGAATAGAATCAATTCTGGCGCAATTGCTCTGTGTGGAATTCCACAGCTGAAGAAAAGTAGAGTCTCATTTCCTCCTGCCTTGTGTTGTGCTCCACTTTCAAATATTCACTATGAGGAGCTGTCTACATGGGGATTTAAGTGTGCTTTAAACTTCCACCATAAATTTCTCTGCACAGCATCCTAATGTAAATAATCCATACAGTATCAGTCCTTGAAACATATCTACTTACAGGTTCCTGTTGTAGATCCCATGGCATCTCCCCACTGGATAGTCACTGTTTTGCTGTCAGTGGGTTTTACATTCTTTCAACTCTCAGCAGAGAATTGAGGCTAGTCACAACCCTGTCTGCAACTTCAAAGTAGGGATTACTCATTTTTAGAGATGAGAACTGCCTGAGAAAATTAATAATGTTTTGCTTGTTATTTTGTTCAGCCTCTCACTAGCGCTACCCTTGCCCTGGTTCCATCTGGAAAGCCCTACCGTGCTCATCAGACTCCATTCAGAGCCACCTCATGGTGTTTTTATCACAGTCACCTTTTCAGGGATACCTGATGCGGTTGTGCAGAGCCAAGCACTGATTCAGCAGAGCTCATCCACTTTGTACTGCCTGCAACAGGCCAAAAGCAGACCTCCCATGTGGGTATCACTGCAGAGCACACGCCTTTGTGCCAGCTCTGTCTGGAACCAGGAACATGTCCGCATGCTGAGGCCCTGTGTCTACTCTGAGTCTCTCCTTCATGTCATCCAGTCCTTCGAGGTCCTTTCTCTAGTGCTGCGCTTTTTTTTTTTTTAATGGTTAAATTATTGGAGGTCAACTAACCGGTCAAGTAAAGAACAAACTTTGAACTAGAATTTCTTAAACATGAAGTTTGCTGTTGGATAGCATGTGCAATTTTTAGAATTCATTAAGTCTATGAATACAGATCCCGAAAATAATTCTATCAAAGACACAAACTTTTTTCTGGGTGTCTTCAGGAAAAGTTGAAAACATTGCTGCTCCTATATTCCCCTTTTGTGCTAGCACCTCCCTATCAAAGTAAGAGTATCATTTGTCACAGTAGAAAAAGATTATGTTTTTATTTTAATTCTTTTATCTTTACAATATTCTCTTGCCCTACTTGGATCTCTCTGTTTCTGACACAGGGTGACTAAGAGTCAGTGGCTTTACTTATCTGTAGCCCCATTTCCTAACAGGTTGTTGGATCTGTTTCAGCTTTCTAGTGGCCAATCTACTTCTGTGGAAGAGAACTTGTGATTCATACTGGAGACTGCAGACATAAAAATAATAATAGACAAAATTGGCATTGAGATTCTGTCTAAACTGCCACAATTATGCTGTTATATGTACTTCTGGCAGTTGGATAACCTGCATGGGGCATTTTTTTTCATGTTGTTAATAACGTTTTATGACATTTTTACCCCTGTGCAACATGGTAGATTTGAGTACTGTCGAGAATTAAATTCACGCTGTAACTCTTGACTATTTCATAAAAGTCATTTCTCTTTAACAAGTTAAACAGCAAAATAAGTATGGGCGGAGTTAGAAGTTTTCATTCAAATAGTACTTATTGATCTACCTGTGGTCCAGCAAGTGAATCTGGCTATATGTAACATACAAAAATCATATCCGCCTCCTTCTGCTAAAGTTTATAAACACTCCCTCTGCCTCTTTGTTGCAATAGCTTAGATCTCCACTACTAATGACCACGTGAATTCAGGGGTACACTCTTGATTGACTGATCTTAACTTTCTTAACTAGTCTTAAATGCATAACCTGTTAATTAAGCTCTGGATGGATGCTTCTATTCAGTGAGGGGGTTCAGGATGCTGTCGTGTTCAGCTCCTAGGACGATTAGATGATTATCTTTCAGGAGTACATTGCTGGACCATTCTGCTTTACAGCTCATCACCATTATCTCTCATTAAGAGTCTAGCCTGCACAGAGAACAAGGAAGAACATCCTCCTTATTTTCCAAACTACTAGTTCCTTAGCAAGAATATTTGTAAATCCAAGTTGTTCATTACAACAGCCAGATGAAAATTATCTAAAACTATTGGCACATAAAACAAAAAAACAGATTTGGACCTAACAGTCATGTTTTTTACATAAAATGTGAAAAACATTAACAATTGTGTATTTACAGCTTAGAAGATACCCTTTAGGTTTCAGGTATTTATGTACCCAAATATAGAAGTTACTAACACTAATTCAAACATAATCTGTTACGTCTTTGCTACTTTGTTAGTCCTAAAAAGTTTAGAGACTATTAAATAATAAAACTCTGTTACTGGAAGTAGTAAAATAGGGGAAATAGTTTAGTAAGCCACGCACAGAAAGGAATAAGAATCTACTGAAAACTCTGTACATCTTATCTGAAAAAAAAGCTGTTACGAGCTAAAAATCTCTTTGGATTGTATTCTCTGTTTTTAAAATAAGTGACATAATTTGAATGTGCTGTATTCAGACTATTAAAAGACTAAATAAGCCATAACAAACTTTTCATGTTGCTATTCTGTTTAATAGTTATATTGATAAAATCTTTCCCTTTATATGGCAAGAACAGGCATGAAATGCCTTACGGTATGAAACACAGCACTCTGGTAGTGCATGCTTGTAAAAGGAAAACTGTCCTTGTAATAGGAAAACTGGATACATGCAGACCAACTCACAGTAAGTAATTGATGCCTCCTCTCTCAAGCACTTAATACCGTAAAACAGGAGGCTGTCTGGGTCTGTATGTCACAAGACAAATGTCCAGACTGAGAGTGAAGAGGCTAATCTGCACCCTCTAGTGACCCAAACTAGTTGAAACACTGGCAGCTACAAATTACTAAATGACTTCGACCATTTCTCCCCTAGTCAAGACCTTTATCATTTTATTACTGTTTTAGGACAAATAATAAAAAAAACTCAATAAAATTGAGAAAACTGGACTGTATCAGGATATATAGAAGCCTGCACAGACCATAGGTGTTGACTTCTCCCAGCTGCCAGCCCAGCCACGAGCAGCTGTGTAAGGTGGAAAGCAGGCCCGCGCCGTTTGCCCTGTCCTGCTTGCTGCCTGTACTCAAGCTTTGCTCTCCTGGAGCACAGGCTGGGGAGTCGGTGCCCTCCATGCAGTCCCTTGCACCCCGCTTCCCCTCCCGGGGAGGTCTGCGCTGCTCCCAGCTTCCTGCAGCCATGCAGCAGGGATGCGCAGATTAGCCTGGGGGAACCTTGAGAGCATGTTCCAAAAATAAAGGCAGTTAGAGTAATCTGCTGTGGCAAGCATGTGTATGATATGCGTTACTGCAAGCCTCGTAATTTAATAGGATTAAATTCTGATCAGCAGAGAAGATTGATCATAGTAATGAGAAGATAGGTAGAGTACATCTGGTTCAATAAAAAACTGGCTTGAAGAAGAAGGTGATACAGTTTAGTGTACATTATGAAGGAATTATATTGGACCTTGGGCTTATTCACTGTATTAAGTGAGCAATACTGTAAGAAAATTGGATAGGCCAGCATCCCCTTTTTAGTTAAGCATCTAATACTTTACTGTGATACATTATTCCTTTTTCAGTACTAGGCATGAAATGAAGTGTTCAAAATAATATGGTTGTAAAAGCAGATTCACAAACAGAGAAGAATCCCCAGCCCAGTAAATGTAGTACTATGTAATGCAGCATTTGGTAAAGATTATCACGAAGTGAATTTCATGGCTGGATTCAAAACGTATGTTGTCAGTAGTCCTGTTTTCAGTAGCAGTGAACCTGACAGGGAAATCATCTGAGAAAGAATATTCTCCCAATGTTGTCAAACTGCAAGGCAACTCTCCAAAAGGGACAGCTTGCAGCATACAGATGAAGCAAAGAAAACTACAGGGGGCTAGACTCTGGTAAAGTATAGTATAGGTGCTCATTACTTAGAAGTAAAGCAAGTGGAGAAAGGAAGTTCAAGCAGAGGGCTCCAGGGAATTACCAGGGAGAATAATTAAAAATTTGGAGGAATGCTAATGTGCTGAAATAAGAAAAAGAGAAAATTTAAAGATTAGGGAAAAAAAAAAATAGGTCAAGGGAGTAGAAAAGACAATGAAACCTGACGACTGCAAATGTGCTTTCCTGCCCTCCTGGCAGCCTTAGACTTGGTAAGGGGAGATTGGCAGAAAGCAGGCAGCGCAACCAGCATATCCAAGTGCAACTAGCAGATGCTTTTAATAAAAACATTAATTGGAAAATGGCCTCTTCAAAACTACTTTTGTCAGAGTGGTTTTGTTGGTTGGTTGGTTTTGGTTGTTTTGTTTTTCCCACTATACTATTTTGTGTTTCTCCAGTGTAATTGTATTTTTTTTGCTGGTTTTTTGTTATTGGTGGGTTTTGCTTCAGTGTGGCCATGCTGGCCATGCCATCTTTGTGTTGCTGCCTTTTGGTTTTGATTTCCTGCTTTGACACTATAATAGGACTTTATTTAAACTTGGAAGTTTATCATACAAATAATGTGCAGTTTTTAAACTTAGGGGAAAATCTCATAAAGAAATCCACGCATGGCTTCAGGAAGTGTGAAAAGTCACTTATTTAACAAAAGGAAAATTAAGATCTTCAAAACTTGCAAGTGTCTTTTTATGCCATTGCATTTTATTTTTACTGTGTTCAGTCAGAAGTCTCTGCACATGGTCTATCTTTATTTAGTTCAAGTCTTGAAGTAGAACCAGTAAATAACAACTTCCATAACGTTCATTACCTGATTAAAGAAGTTGAGGCATGTAACAGTACAGAGGTTAAAAGATGGGGAGGATTAAAGGATGAGTGTAGCTAATTAAGAACCAGCCCTGCAAGCAATTACATACATGCTTAACTTTAAGTATTTCAGCATTAATGGGGCTACTCACATGCTTAAGTTAAGCACATATGTTTGTGAACTGGAGCCTGAAGACCACATCCTGTGAGATGTTGAGAACATGCTATATACATTGAAGGCAGCAGGATTGCCCTGATCCCAGCGGGAGCTCAGGATATCCTGTGCACTTTCCAGTATCAGGCTTCAGGACAGGGTAGCACAAGCTAACTGGGAAGAGGTTGTTGACAGGGATTTCACAATAAGGCTTCCTGGGTAAATAATGCACAGCATTTCTTTTCAGAAACATTCAGAAGCAACCCTTTGTTTGTGAGTATCTATTTTTAATAAGCTTCACAAGATTCATACTGAAATGAAGAAGGTTTATTATGCTATCAGACAGCAATACGGGATAAAAAAAGACATGAGCTGAAAGGGATCCATTCCACTGGGGTACACTGGTACAAGGTTTGGCACCTGCAACAAGAAATGGGTTGTGACAAGGTGCAGTTTTACTTCCCAAGCTGCATTTTATGCAGCAGCATAAAGTGAGCTCAGTCACACATTTGGGCTCATGCCAAGGTCACAGTACAGCCATGTACAACCAAAACCTCATACCCAAAGAACATATAGCAACTGACTCTTTCTAAGGATGCATTTGCACTGAAACTACTCCATTTACTTGTAAAATATTCTGACGTGCTCTTTATTATCCTTCTTCCCCTGATAAAGGTAAATTTAATTTGATTTCAGATTAAAGCTAGTACCCCTTGTCTCTCCTGTAGTGATGATCTATTTTGATTCAGGAAAAGCACAGAATCATAGATCCAGTAGGATTTCTTTAGTTTGCCAATTTAATTTCTAGAAACATGACTATCTGTAACTTAACCAAGCAAAGGGATCAAACACAATTTGCTCACATCTTCTGACAGTCGTAACTGTCTGCACTAGCTGGGAAAATCTTTCTTACAGTGTGTTTGGTTTGCTCTTTCCTAGGACGAAGGAATGGCTGTAGGTATCTTTTCTTGTTTGGTTGGGTTGTTTGGTTTTTTTTCTGGTGTGCCAAAAGGAAAAGGCTTGTTTGGCATTGTGTTCTACATAGTTAATGGTCTTCCTGTATCCTTTCCAGAGAAAGAAATAGTTGTTCATACTGATTCAGAAATTAGGATTCAACTGTCAGCATCATAACTGCCAACCAGTTGAGCAGACAGTAAAACGATGAAAAGTGAGAAGACAGCCTTATCTTAGGCAGAGCGTATCTCAGTGTCCTACAGTTTTGTCAGTTGGAACCTATTAAAATTATTGAGTTTGGGTTGGGTTTTTTGGGGGAGGTTTTTTGGGTGTTTTTTGTTGCTTGCTTGTTGGCTTGGGGTTTTTTTGTTTGGTTGGTTTTTTTTTTTCAGTTTGAAGGAGCTGACCATTTTTAAACTAGGCACTGTAAAAACTTTGGTGCTGGTGTTTTCTCAGCTGTTGTCTTCACCAGTGATGTGCCTTTAGCAGTGGCAATTGTGAGAATTCAAAAGAGGGGGGGGAAAGGGCGTGGAAGAGAGGAGGGATTGACTTGATTGATTGTGCTATCAAAGAAAATGTCCTTTGACACTGAAACCCTTGGTTACTGTTGACTTGACTGTGAGGTGGTCCCTGGAGAGACAGTAGGAGTTACAGGGATGGTCCCTTCTCTTGTACTGATTGTTGTTCTGCTTTGGGTTGCAAATTCTGGAGCAGACCAACTGGGAGAATTTAGATGCCAACAGCAGCATGTGGCTGCTTGATATAAATTCCTACTTACTTCAAAGGTCTGTCTTTACACAGACACCATTCTCCTCACATTCAGTAAGCTTTCTACACCCTGGCATGAGTAAAGTCTCAGCCAAAGAACTCCTTCTCCCAGAAGGTGAGATTCTCCTGTCTGCCTCCTCAGCTCTCACATTAGCAAGGTAATGCTAGAAATTATTTATTTTATGCCATTTTTTAAAGTGTCCATTAGTGAGTACCACACTCTTCCCATCACATTCTTTTGACCCACTCATGTATTCCCATGCACATTAAAAAAAAAAAAAAAAAAAAAAATCCTTAAAATGTAGATTCAGAGAATAGAATCATAGTGGTTGGAAAAGTCATTTAAGATCATCGAGTCCAACCATTAACCTAACACTACCAATCCCATCTCTAAACCATGTCCCTAAGCACCTCATCTACCTGTCTCTTAAATACCACCAGGGATGATGACTCCAGTAATTCCCTGGGAAGCCTGTTCCAATGTCTGACTACCCCTTCTGTGAAGAAATTTTTCCTAGTATCTAACCTAAACCTCCCCGGTGCAACTAGTAGCCATTTCCTCTTGTTCTGTCATCTGTTACCCTGGAGAAGAGACCAACACCCACCTCTCTACAACCTCCTTTCAGGTAGCGGTAGAGAGCAATAAGGTCTCCCCTCAGCTTCCTCTTCTCCAAACTAAAAAACCTCAGTTCCCTCAGCCGCTCCTCATAAAACTTGGTTTCTAGGCCCTTCACCAGCTTCACTGCCCTTCTTTGCACACGCTCCGGAGCCTTGATGTCCCTCTTGTATTGGGAGGCCCAGAACCGAACACAGCACTCAAGGTGCAGCTTCAGCAGTGCCGAGTACAAGGGGATGATCACTTCCCTAGTTCTGCTGGCCACGTTATTCCTGATCCAGGCCA
>NW_010328150.1:256-5033 GCF_000700745.2 Antrostomus carolinensis | reverse complement strand
TCTTTATCCAGTGACAAGTATGCTTGTTCAAGCCATGAGAGGCCAGTTTCTCCAGGAGAATGCTGTGGGAAATGGTGTCAAAGGCTTTGCTAAAGTCCAAGTACACCACATCCACAGGCCGTCCCTCATCCACTAAGCATGTCACCTTGTCATAAAAGGAGATCAGGTTATTTAGCAAGACCTGCCTTTCATAAACCCATGTTGACTGGGCCTGATCCTCCTGTTGTCTTGTATGTGATGTGTGATGGCACTCAGGATAATCTGCTCTATCACCTCACATGCCAACGAGGTCAGACTGACAGGCCTATAGTTGCTTGGATCATTCTTCCAGCCCTTCTTGTAGATGGGTGTCACATTGGCCAGCTCCCAGTCATCTGGAACTTCCCCAGTTTGCCAGGACAGCTGATAAATGATGGAGTGGCTTGGTGAGCACTTACGCCAGCTCTCTGAGTATCCTGGGGTGGATTCCAACTGGCCCCATAGACTTATAGATTTCTAAGTGGTGTAATAGGTCACTAACCATTTTCTTTTGGATTATGGAGGTGTCATTCTGCTCCTCAATCCTGTCTACCAGCTCAGGAGTCTGTATATTCAGAGAGCAGCCTGTCTTACCATTAAAGCCCAAGGCAAAGAAGGCATTAAGTACCTCAGCCTTTTCCTCGTTCTTTGTCACAATGTTTCCCTGTGTATCTAACAAAGGATGAAGATTCTCCTCAGCTCTCCTTTTATTACTAATGTATTTAAAGAATCATTTTTATTGTCTTTTACTGATGCAGCTAGACTGAGTTCTAGCTGGGCTTTGGCCTCTCTAATTTGCCCCCTGCATAGCCTCACAAGGTCCTTGTAGTCCTTATGAGTTGCTTGTCCCTTCTTCCACAGATCATAAAGTCTATTTTTTTTCCTGAGCTCCAGCCTAAGCTCTCCATTCAACCAGGCTGGTCTTCTCTGTATTTAAAGAATCATTTTTATTGTCTTTTACTGATGCAGCTAGACTGAGTTCTAGCTGGGCTTTGGCCTCTCTAATTTGCTCCCTGCATAGCCTCACAAGGTCCTTGTAGTCCTTATGAGTTGCTTGTCCCTTCTTCCACAGATCATAAAGTCTATTTTTTTTCCTGAGCTCCAGCCTAAGCTCTCCATTCAACCAGGCTGGTCTTCTCTCCTGCCAGCTCATCTTCCAGCACATGGGGACAGCCTGCTCCTGCACCTTTAAAATTTCTTTTTTAAAGAGTGTCTAGCCTTCCTGGACTCCTTTGCCCTTCAGGACTGCCTCCCAAGGGACTTTGCCAACCAGACTCCTGAACAGCCCAAAGTCTGCCCTCTGAAAGTCCAAGGCAGCAGTCCTGCTGACCCCTCTCCTGACTTCCCCAAGAACAGAAAACTGTATCATCTCATGATCATTGTGCCCAAGATGGCCTCCAACCACCACTTCACCCACCAGTCCTTCCCTGTTAGTGAATAACAGCTCCAATGGGGCACCTTCCCTGGTCGCTTCCCTCACCAGCTGTGTCAGGAAGTTGTCTTCCACACACTCCAGGAACCTCTGAGACTGTCCGCTCTCTGCTGTGTTGTATTTCCAGCAGACATCTGGCAAGTTTAAGTCCCCCACAAGAACAAGTGCCAGTGGTCCTGAGACATCCCCTAGCTGCTTATAGAATATTTTATCTACCTCCTCATCTTGGTTGAGTGGTCTATAGCAGATGCCCACCATGATATCTGCCTTGCTGGTCTTCCTCATGATTCATACCCACAGACACTCAACCCTACCATCACCATTGTTAACCTCCAGGCAATCAAAACACTTCTTGACATAAAGGGCTGTAATTTTTCCAGCAGTACCTTTTGTGCAGCGATAAGCCTTACGTTGCTAGTGTGGATGCCCCTGTCAGTATGAGAAGGGCCAGCCTATACTCTCCTTTTCTTCAGTTATCTTGTCATGGTTCTTTTTTCTCCTCCTAACAACATACCAATGTACCACTTTTTTGCAATTTTGAGTTAAATGTGAAAGACTACTGACACAAGTCTAGTGCTCCTGAAAACAGGAAAGGATAGTTTTCATAGCCTGTCTGCAGGGTTGGCAGCTTACCCAGCATTCTGTGTATCAGTATCTGTACATCCTTCCTGTACCATTTACCCTTAACTGGTCTCTGATTACCTCTGCCTGGCACACAAACTTTGTGAAAGTGTCAGCAGTAGTACCTCAGAACCGGTTCTTGTGCACCTGAGAGGCTACTGCCAGTTCATTTTTCTCTGATGTTCACTTCATTTAGACACCTGCGAACGGGCAGGTCCCAGAAGCTGTGAGCATCTGCGCAGAGATGTGTGCCAGGCTCACCTGGACTCTACCAGACAGCTGCCAGCAGCAGCTTTGGGCTGGAGACTGTAGAGGAGAACTTGGCCCTTGCTCTGCCCTGGAGTCACCCCTCAGAATTTCCCGTGACAGTTTCTTCTAAAGGCCCTAATTCTTCTTAAACCTTGTGTAATTCAAATCAAAGTTCATATCCAGCTGCGCTCACTATTGCTTTTTTCCCCTCTTCAGATCCAAATCTGTCACTAACTGCATTTTCAACTTTTTCAAGTTCTTGGGTCTTTTGAAGTGTCACTATGCCTGCGTTCCCCGCAGCCTATTCCCCAACCTGCTTTGCAGTGTTACCAAGGACTGAGAGATCCTTTGTCCCAAATCCTCAAAGGATTATTTCGGTTCTTTCTTTATCCATTTCCGAGGGAGCTCTGTCCCTTGGCCTGTGCACTTCTTAATTTACTCTTAACATTCAATGCATTTTTTTCTATGGGCACTTAAAATTCACTCTTAACTTTCCTCATTTCAATCAACATTCATACAGGGACACTTGCATGTGTCTTGAATTGTCATTTCATTAATACCCTTTGCTCCTTTACCATTTCAATTACCATTTTGTATAATATCATTTGCATTTGCATAGTACCTTCACCCATAAAAGACAAAAGTTTTTATTCTCTCTTAACAGATGAGTAAAATGGAATCAGAGAGATTAGTAAGATATCTTTGTAGCTCAGTGCAACTATATGATCTCCAATGCGTGAGCTTAATTGCACTGGAGGAAAATACTGTAAGCACGATGGATTGACATGTAAATCAAAGTGATATAAATCACAGATCTGAATCATGGAACCTTGATTTGAATAACCGCTTTTAATCTTGGTTGGCATTGGCAGTTTCTGTTGTTATTCTAAAAATATTTGCTCTTACTGGTGTGCATAATCATTCAAAATTGCAGCTGCACGTAGCCTTTACTCCAGCTGGATATTTCTTACTACGTACTCTTCATACATGTGTTTATTTAAGCAGAAAGTTTAACATGCATTTATTCAGATTCTGTGGTAGAAACCTGAACTTGTAGTAGAAAATATTTCACTACATCTTCAATTTTAAAAATGGTATTTTTTTATTTGGGTGAAGCTGAATGTACAATTACAGTATGAAATATGTACAAATTGAGATTTAAAAAATATGCTATTAGTAAACCCTTTTTTCTTTACATATCCAATCGCATTGTTTATTAAAACATGTATTAGCATTACATTAGTATTAACTATGCTTAGTGAATTGGATGCTTGTTTCTTTTTGCTATAAAAATACAGATTTTAGGACTCCAAATCTGCAGTAGAGGCATAATGAGATTTTCAACTGCACTAGCAATCAGGTGCCTGCTTCCAAAGAAATCAATGTGATACAAGGTGACCTGTAGGTGGTCTTGAAAATCCCCAGAGACATCTGTTTGCAAATGTTCTCAAAAACCCATGCTGGGGACCTTCAAATTTCTGAAATTAGTTGAGTTCATCCTCCCTTGCTGTGTCTATTCATGGATTTTGAAATACCAAAATAGGCTGTTCTTTTCAACTCAAAATTGATCTCATTACTATGAAAGACTTATTTGTAAAACTACATATTCTTTATTGCTGCTGAACTGCACCACAAAATCATTTGGCCGAAAGCTTTTCTGCAGTCCTGAACATATTTACAACTTCAAAAACAAACAGAACCCATCATCTGCAATGTTATAAAGATAGATATAGAAAAATTAGTCAGTAGCACATTATATAGGTTGTGAATAAAATGGCTGATAATGTAGAAATCTAAAAACATTTCAGTGATTCTGCATGTAATTTAAAAAGCAACAGTCCTTAACTTGTTAGAATGAGTAGGGTACTTATTCATTAAACATGCTTTTGTTTATCAGTAAATTATACTAAGTTTTAGCACATGCTTACTCTGCACATAATTTCACATTAAATTTTAAATAGTTTTAAGATTAACATAATCTTTTTAAATATATATTTTGTATTACTTATTTGAAAAACTATTTTTGTATTCTCTTCTTCTGTCAAGCTAGCAGCAGACCTCAGGAAACTTTTCAGACTTTCTCAGCCTTGAACCCTGGTGTCTGTACACAGCTGCCGAAACTATCTTGATGTCCCCACAGCAGCACTCTCGCTGTTGGGCTCCTCAGCCCTTTTCCGTGAGGGTGGCTCTGCTATTGCTTATCCTTTAAACTTATTTTTATTAGAAAGTCCAAATAAGCAAGTTTTTTAGAGTCCTAGATCTTTCCCCAACTAACACAACACAAAAAAATAACAAAAAGAGGAGTAACTTTCTGTGAGATCTGCAGGCACGAAGAGTGTAGGAAGAGATGTGAGAAGAGCCAGAAAGGGGAAAGCCATGCCTGGGGATAAGGGCCAGGACACAAGGGGTAGAGGGGCCCCATGGTACCCTCAGGTCAGACCACCTCAGGCCGCAGTG
>NW_010328150.1:0-202 GCF_000700745.2 Antrostomus carolinensis | reverse complement strand
CCAGGCCGTGCCCTCAGTGGGCCATCCCTGTGCGGGCTCGTCTTTGTTCTCCAGCGTTTGGGCAATCCTTGCACACGGCCCGGCTCTTACACACCCTCCTGGCCAAGTCCAAACGGCGGTTCCGCTGAGAGATCACGAGCAGGGCAACTGTGCCGTAACCAGCGGGTTATCTGGGCAGAGGCCGCTGCACCGCCGCCTCGCT
>NW_010328149.1:0-807 GCF_000700745.2 Antrostomus carolinensis | reverse complement strand
GTTGACCACAACACTTTGAGTGCAACCATCCGTCCAGTGCCTTATCCACTGAGTTGTCCATCCATCAAACCCACATGTTTCCAATTTAGAGACAAGGATGTCACGCGGAACCGTGTAAAAAGCCTTGCACAAGTCTAGGTAGATGGTTGATGTGGACTCATTGTTATTATTTACCCACTAAAGAAGTACATGAAAAGAGTTTTAAGAGTCTGCTTGACACAAACCAGATGAAAGAAATGCATAGCTAAGCCTGGACCTTCCCAACTTCATGTACTCTTCCATGTGTTTCAATGTATTTAAATGGTCAGATTTTTACTCCAAGTTTCCAACATTTTGTTGTATCTTCTGTCATGTCTTGATATGACTGCATAAGATATAATCTCAGGTAGATTTTGTGCACCCCATATGTAGATCCTGTAGGGGTCTGCCTTGCAGACAATAAAACAATCACTGCAGAGCAGCCTAAAACATTTGTTTTCTCTAGGGCTGAGTGAAACCTGGAGCGTCCTTAATGACAGGAAGAGATAAAGATCTGTCTATCTGATGGCTGCTGAGAATAGTAATCACCCAGGCACTAAACCAATCTTTTAGTTTGCTTTCTAGGACTTGGGCAGTGTGGCACGAGCCCTTGCTGGTGAAGACTGAGGCAAAAAAGTCATTGAGCACCTCAGCCTTCTCAATGTCCCGGCTGACCAGGTCTCCTATTGCCTTCTGGAGAGGGCCCACATTTCCCTAGTTTCCCTTTTCTCCCCGAAGTACCTGTAGAAACTTTTTTCGTTGTCCTTGACATCTCTGGCCAAATTTAAT
>NW_010328148.1:0-221 GCF_000700745.2 Antrostomus carolinensis | reverse complement strand
CGGAACCAGCATGGGCAATAACCACCCCCCCTCCACTGCGCCCCGGAACGAGCATGCGTAATACCCACCCACCCACTGCGCCCTGGAACCAGCATGGGTAATAACGGGTGGGGCCCCAGAATGAACATGCATAAGAGGGGGCGGGGCCCAAAAACGAGCATGAATAAAGAGAGGCCGGGCCCCGGAACGAGAATGCCTGGTAAGGTGAGGGGACATGGGAC
>NW_010328147.1:49382-59185 GCF_000700745.2 Antrostomus carolinensis | reverse complement strand
TCTATTCTATTTTATTCTATTTTATTTTATTTTTAATTTTACAGCCTACATTTCTTCATGGCCAGTTTAACCACATCTGTGGTTCAAATTCTCTCACAAACCCTGTCCACATCTGCTAGTTGCTCATTGGCCTTGGACAGAGTACAGAAATGCTTGAGAGGACTAGGATAACATGGAATGGCAATTCTTCTTTGCCAGATGGTACAATTTTTTAAAAGAAAGCTGTCAGTCCTTGCCTGTTGGATTAATTCTTTATGCCAACCACTACAAAATCATGGCACAGCAAAGCTGATCATAGATGATTTGGGAGGTTGAAACCATGAAGGGTTAGGAATGTACTTACACCAGGAGCTTGAGGGAGTTTTTCATCTGTGTTGCTACTTGGACTAACGTGTCCACTTGTCCAAATATGTGGTAGGATGTTATATGCCATATTGATAGCCGGGGCAAAAGTAAGGCTGCAAATTCCCTGATACAGCACAAATATTTGAATGGAGCTATGAGTAGACAACAAGATGGAAAAATTGGCCTAGAGTGAAGTATAAGGTTGTCCTGCCAAAGAGCAGGAGGAGAGGGTCAGTGTTGGAAGACCGTGGATGTGAGATCCTCAGATAGATCTAGCTGGCTTGCCAAAAAAGCTTATTTTGATAGCTGGTTTTATCCCAAAATCTTGGCAAGCCATCAGCCTGCCAGGAATCGCTCTGAGATAGACTGATGCAGGTTTTAGTTCAGTGGAGATCAGCTCATAAGACTTAGAGATATCATGGAGGTAGAAAACAGATAATTCTGAATGGCTTAGCTGCAAATATCATTTAATAGTAGAAGATGGCTGTAAATACCAGAGCCAAAGTGTCATCAAAATGAAAAATCACTTGAGATTGCTTACCCAAGCTCATGGCATCAGCAGATAAATTAATGGAATAATGTTTTAAGCTGCTTGATAATGTACAAGTGAGGAAAAAAAAAACCCAACCAAAAAAAAAAACCCAACACAATGGTGCTAATATTGAATGAATTAAGAGATGCCCCAAAATAGCCTTTCAAATTATGCTGTGTAAAAGTTCTGTAATGTGAATAAATCACGTAGGAAATACTCTAGATGGTCCCACTAACAGGTTGCTGTTGTATACCTTGTCATGGAGGAAATGATTAACCTACTTCCCTCTCTCCTAGAGATTTCTTGAATGATTTTATCCCTGGATTACACTTGTCTTACTAATAGACTCATTGTGTCAGTGGGGCAAAGCTTGAAGGACTTCATCCATATTATTAAAGTTCTTTACTTTCAGAAACAGGATGACCACTTGCAAACTGCCTTTGGGAATGGTCTCAGGCCAGTGGTCTCTGAAATCATGCTTGGAAATACTGTGTTGGCATGGGCTAAAAACATGCCATGGGCTGCTCTTTAGCTCTGTGGATATAATTGAATAAAACAATCTTTCAGGAGCTAGTGGTGTTCTTTGGGTAGACACAGTAAGCTTCAAGGTGTACAAAGGTTGAGAATGATATCTTTGAGTCTAACTTGTTATTAATTAATTAGGAAATTTGAAAGGAGGGGTGCTTAATTATCTTAGAGAAGACGTGGTTGGTAGGAAAGGAAGCAGTGATAACTTCACGGTCATCTTATCAAATCGTCTCAAATGGTACCTCCCCCCCCCAAAAAAAAAAGGACTTCTGTCGTTATTAACAGCTGAAGATCTTACTTTTCTTGTCTGGATCTGAAGTCTTTAATTTTAATCCATTTCTAAGTGCTCCACTCTTGAGGATCAGTTAGTTGGTTTTCTATATTCCAATTCTCTTTGTATTGATCTCAGAGCTGTTAGCAGTTACAAGTGGCTGGAACCTGTAGGAGACAAGTGAGCTACTGGGGGACTGGAAAAATGCAAATTTGGTGCCTGTCTTAATACTAAATGGGAAAGGAGGACCCAACAATGTAGAGATCAACCACTCTTAAGTTAATTCCTAGAAATATAATGGCACAAATACTCAAAGCCTTTGCAAACACCAAGAAGATAACAAGGAGCTGAGTAATAGTGAACATGGATAAATGACATCACACTAAAACTAATTTCCCTCTGTGACAGGATAAAAAGCCTTGTGGACAGGAGAGAAGTAGCAGGTGTCTCATATCTTTGTGCAAGAAAGCTTTTGACACTGTCTCTCATGACATTCTTGTAAGCAAGCTAAGGCAACAAGGTCTACATGCAACTACTGTGAAGTGTCTATGAAATCTGCTGGAATGCTGTAGTCAGAGAAGTTAACAACAGTTTTGGCATTTATTCTGTGTCAAAGTAGAAATTGAATGGAGTTGCACAGGGCTCTTGAGTACTGTGATCAGTTTTGGGTCCCTCACTTCAGGAAAGATGCTGGAGCATGTCCAGAGAAGGGCAACGGAGCTGGGGGAGGGTCTGGAGCACAAGTGTGATGAGTTCCCAGCTGAGGGAACTGGGGTTGTTGAGCTTGGAGAAAAGGAGGCTGAGGGGAGACCTTGTGGCTCTGTGCAAGTCCCTTGGAGGAGGGTGGAGAGAGGTGGGGGTGGGTCTGTTCAACCAAGGACCAAGTGAGAGGACAAGAGGAAGTGGCCTCAAGTTGGGCCAGGGGAGGTTTAGATTGGATGTGAGGAAAAACTTCTTCACTGAAAGGTTTCTCAGGCACTGGAACAGGCTGCCCAGGGAGGTGGTTGAGTCACCTTCCCTGGCGATATTTAAAAGATGGGTAGATGAGGTGCTTAGGGACATGGTTTAGTAGTGGAATTGGTAGTTTTCGGTTTATGGTTGGGCTTGGTGATCTCAAAGGTCTTTTCCAACCACTACAATTCTGTGATTCTGTGGTTTAGGCAAGTGAATTTAACTGCCTGTATTTGGAATGGAAAACAGCAAAGCTGAGAGGCTATTTTATAGGAATAGATTCAGAATGAGTATGGTGAATGGGTCCCAACAATGCCATGTTCTTGGAAAAACATTCAAATACATCCTGGGATGTATATTTATGATGTTAACCTACATGCTATATGCAGTAAACCTGCTTTATTCAGCTCTCACAAAGCCATAGCTGTTTTGCCATGCACGGTTCTGGGTGATGTCCTTCAAGGAAAACATAGATCTCCTGGTGGGGATGTAGAGTAGAGCAACAAGAATGGTCAGAGATGAGAAAAGATTGGGCAAATATCCATCAGGGAAGCTGGAAATGTAGCTGCTTCTGTTGTGGGACAGTAGGATGGCTTGCAAAAGTCTGTGGAAACCATGTGATACCTCAGTGGCTTTTTGCATGTGCATATTTTATCAATTAATTTCTATTGTTCTGTGTCAAAGTAATGAATGAACATAGGAAACAGGATTAGTCCTAAGAACATTCCTTGCAGAACTCTAGTTTTAATTTTCCTCCAGTCTAGTGTTGCTCTGATTTAGGGTGCTTATCTGTCATCTGTCTTTTAGCCAGAGTCCTTGTACTAATTAACATCTTTACTTTTATCACAAATAGTTGCCCATCTGGCATGAAATCAAATCCTTAAGTATTCTAGTATTAGAAGTCACAACAGAGCTGTTCAGTCAAAATTTTCCAGAAAATTAAGAAGGACTATTAACTCTGTCCATTCTTGGAAACTCCCATGAATGTTAATAATACTTAAAGCAATGCATTTTAGCAATCTAACAGATATATTATGTCTGCTTATGTATGCTGAATATTTAGGGACTCAAGGTCTACTCCTACTGTATTTGATAGTCTGAATTAAGCTTAAATTAGCCAAGGCGATCATGTTAGTCACCTGTAATAAGGTGGGGTTTTTAATACTTATTGTGTCCTTTCCTCTGTAGCTGAACTATACTAAGTGCGGGACACAGTTTACACATGTAATAGAATTAATTCCTTTGGAAAAATATGGTGAAATGAGTGTTAATTCCAGCATTTCTTCTTTCCCAATCCATTTATTCTATGTTTTATGAAATTCCTTTAACAGAATCACACTCTTTTATAGGAACTTGCTTACCTTGTTGCTAGGAGTGAGTCCCAGATCCAAAGGAAACCTATTTCTGGTTCTTGTCTTCTCCTATTTTACTATGCTGGAAGTGCAGGAGCAGTTAAATCTCTCTCTTTCCATCTTGCATGCACACACACATGCACACACAGAGCCTGACACACCACTTTAGAGGTTGTGTCTGCTTGGCAACTTGTGAGAGTTTTGCTGGCGCGTGGGAGAGACCTTCAGGAGTCAAGTGCAGCATTAATGTAAGTTCCCAGTGGCTTAGAGGGAAACTCATTACTGACCTGGCTTGTGTGTCTTGTTCATTTACAGTAACACTTTAAATATTTAATTGATCTCTCATTCTTTCCTGTCATGGACCATTTTCCTTCAATTGATTCCTTTTTGGGGGGTAGGGATAGTTGGAATGCATTTATCTTAGTGGAATTCTATAAATTATACTCATTAAGAGGCCAGATGCAACAGGCCAATGTGGAATTAGTCTAAGCTTCATATTGTATTTTTCGCCCCAGGTTCTCAAAGCACTTCAGAAGCACTAACTAGATAAAGGTGAAGAGCAAAGCTCTGCTGGAAGTTAAAATACTTCCTTAAGTTCCCAGGAGCTGCTGCTTAGGAGTTGTCTCTGCAGAGGTAATAGGATTATTCTTTCTGTAATGTACAGCTCACTCAGCTTCAGCCTGTCTGGGTTTTCTGTCATGATGAGGGATGGGATGCATCGTAACTAGAAGGAAGGAAAGTGGAAGGTTGCCATGAGAATCATCACTTTTCATAGCAAAAAGGTGTATGGTCTGCTTGATTGCATCTCCTGAGATGCCTCACCAGGTCAGGCAGTGCTGAGGCACTCATGAGGTGGAACAGTGTCCTCATATTACACAATTTAGCTGTGAAGCATCTTGTCATAGAATCATAGAATCACAGAATGGTTTGGGTTGGAAGGGAACATCAAGCTCATCCAGTTCCAACCCCCCTGCCATCAGCAGGGACACCTTCCACTAGACCAGGTTGCTCAAAGCCTCATCCAATCTGGCCTTGAACACTTCTAGGAAGGACCAGCCACAGCTTCCCTGGGCAACCTGTTCCAGTGTCTCACCACCCTCACAGTGAAGATCATAGAATGGTTTGGGTTGGAAGGAACCTTTAGAGGTCACCTAGTCCAATCTCCCCTGCATTAAGCAGGGACATTTTCAACCAGATCAGGTTGCTCAGAGCCCCGTCCAACCTGATCTTGAATGTTTCCAGGGATAAGGTTTCCTCTTCTGTAGGTGGAGATGTTATAGCATGTTTTACAAGTGGGCCAATGGAGGCACAGGCAGAGAAGAGCCCTGCCCCATCCTCTCATCTACAGCCTTTCTGGGTTTTCTGACATGATGAGGGATGGGATGCATCCTAATTAGAGGGAAGGAAAGTGGAAGGTTGCCATGAGCATCATCACTTTTAATAGCAAAAAGGTGTATGGTCTTCTTGGTTGCATCTCCTGAGACACCTCACCAGGTCAGGCAATGTTTGTGAGTCAATCACAAATCTTGTGTTGACTTTGTGGGATTACACATATAATTTTCACCAGGAAGGATTTGACAGCAACTTTTTTGGGTGATATTTGTAATAAGATCTATAAGCCTCACTTTGTAATCCTGTGAATTAGGCATCGGACAACGTGTGTTTGTGAAGACAGATGTTGCGGGCACATTTATTTTACATGGCTCCTGAATGCACCTGAGGGAATCATGAACACAATATCACACCTTTTTTGGAGTGTAGAGAGGTCTTGGGGTACAGTTCAGCCTTGTTCTTGGTGAAGCCTTATAAAGAAAGAACTGTGGGGTATTCGCCTTTCACCAAGCCAAGCTCAGAGAAGATAGTAAGAAATCTTCAGTAGCTGAAGGCAAACATTTTTAATGGGCAGGCAAAGGGGGTTTGCAGCAAATGTGCTTTAAGATGAGACAACAAAACAGATCTTCTCTCACAAGGCCCCACCTGGAATACTGCATCCAGTTCCAGAGCCCCCATCACAATGAGACCTGGAGCAGCTAGAACAAGTCCAGAGGAGGCCACTTTGCTTTGAGCAACCTAGTCAAGTGGAAGATGTCCCTGCTCATGGCAGGGGGGGTTGGAACTAGATGATCTTTAAGGTCCCTTCCAACCCAAACCATTCTATGATTCTATGATCTTCAGAGCTGCTTCTGGGCTCGGCAAGTTCTTTGCCACTCCCCATGAACATGGAAGTTACCTTGAAAATGTGTCATTTTCAAATCAAATTAAATCCCTTGCACGCTTCCTCAGCTGCTATTGATTTTTATAGTATTGATCAGCCAAGAAATGCTGGGGTATTTCAGGTACACATTTAAAGTATTCCCATGTTATCTGATTTTGCGCTGTCGATCTCAAATCTAAATGTCCTCAGTTAGCTGAAATAACAAATGAAAAAAAAATAATAACCCAAACCTGTCCTGTTCCCTAGTAACTTCTCATGAAGTGTTATCCCACAAGTCTCACAAGTGTTTTTCTTCAAATCACGGTGCTATAGTACAGAAGAAAAAGAAAGCCAGGTTCATGCTCTGTGGGAACGAGGTGGGTTTGTGTATAGGAATATTTGCTTTTCAACACAATACTTTGTAATAAAATCCATTATGACACAGCTAAAATGTTCAGCCTTTGAACTCCGAAGCTAGTATCTCCTAACTACAAGGACCAGTGTCTGTCCACCCCATTTATGCTATTACTATTTAAGCAAGTGTTTGAGTAGTGGGCTCTGAATACAGTTAAATTGCAAAGACAAATGCTGCTGTTGTCATTATTGATGGTGTACGTCCTTGATACAAGTGCTGTATCTCAAGGAGAGAAGTATTCACGCAGTCGTCCACTGCTGACTTTCTTGGTACCCTTCATTTCAGTTTTGTTTGGTAAGTGGTGGAGTCTTTGAATGAAGATGCAACATTTCAATTACTCCTCTCTTTTCTTTCCTGGAAACTGTCGAGGGATAAGAGCTGTGATTGTAATTGAAAATATCCCTGCAAAGCCTCAAAATGATTATAACTGAAATTAAAATCTAATTCTTTAACTACTATTAAGTTTCACCTTGAAAAATCATGCCTGACTTTCAAAGAAGAGAGTTTCATGGATAATAATAATAATAATCTTACATTTTCCTATATGCTCACAAATAAATGCCATAGAAGTCTCAGTCTTCTAACTGCAGATTTGATTTGCTTTCACCTAGACTCACTGTCAGAAATTTTGACACCTCACTGATGCACTTAGCACAGGAACATGGAAATGATGGGAACTCCTGTAGTCAGTGGAACAGTATAGGCACTTCTGGATGGCAAGGCACACTTTAGGAGGACTGGACTACTCTTTGGAGGTGGACATCTGTTGATGTTGACTGTGGAGTGGACCGTGTTCCTAAGTTAGAGTCGTAGACTCATAGAACCGTTTGGTTAGAAAAGACCTTTGAGATCATCGAGTCCAACCGTACCTGTCCACTACTAAACCATATCTCTGAGCACCTCGTCTTCCCTTCTTTTAAATACCTCCAGGGATGGGGACTCAACCACCTCCCTAGGCAGCTTGTACCATTGTCTGATAACCTCTTCAGTGAAGAAATTTTTCCTGACATCCAATCTGTACCTCCCCTGGTGCAGCTTGAGACCATTTCCTCTTGTCCTGTCACTTGGTCCTTGGTTGAACAGACCCACCCCCACCTCTCTCCACCCTCCTCCAAGGGACTTGGACAGAGCCACAAGGTCTCCCCTCAGCCTCCTTTTCTCCAGGCTCAACACCCCCAGTTCCCTCAGCCAGGAACTCAGCACACTTGTGCTCCAGACCCTTCCCCAGCTCCGTTGCCCTTCTCTGGACATGCTCTAGCACAAAAAAACAACCAACCAACCAACCAAACAAAAAAAAAAGTTTCTGCATTAACAGAAGTTGACTGCTAAACTAGTAAATGGGTAAAAGTGAAGAAGTTACTTCCAACCTCAGTCTTGCAGGTGGAACTGGATGCTCCCCATTCTAGGATGTCTGACAGTTCCTCTCAGAAATCTTTTCCTCAGTTTATTGATACTTTAAAGCAAACATTAATTTGGGGGGTGAAATTTTCCGTGCCAGTTTTCTGCTTCCTCAGACTGCTATTTTTAAAGATCCAGCCAAAATGGTTGAGAGAAGGAAACTGGAGAAAAACATGTTGTTTTCAATACTAAAATATTTCTCCCAGCCTGGTACGTCGTGGTACCTCCCTGATGGAAAGCTGAAATTCAGTAAGAGAGGCATCTTTTCATAGAATCATAGAACAACTGAATCATAGAATGCTGTGAGTTGGAAGGGACCCACAAGGACCATCGAGTCCAACTCCTGTCCCTGCACAGGACAATCCCTGGAATCTTGTCAGGCTTGGTGCCATCAGCACCTCCCTGGGGAGCCTGTTCCAGTGCTTCACCACCCTCTGCCTCAAGAACCTTTTCCTCATGGCCAACCTCACCCTCCCCTGCCACATCTTCCTGCCATTTCCTCTGCTCCTGGCATTCGTTGGTGGCCAGAGAGAAGAGATCATTACCTGCTGATCTCTTGTTCTGCTTTATTTATTTGTTTTTTTTTTTAATCTCCCTGTGGAAATTTCTCTAGCCTTTCTTAATTTACAGGCTTAAAAAAAAAAAAAAATCCCACACTTTTGAGAGAAGTGTCACAGCATTTGAGAGCTGAAGCCTTCAAAAGATGCTGCGGGGTAAATGTCGCGCTGCTCTGACTGTGTGTGTCCTGTTGCCACAGATCACTTTCCATTGCTGCCTAAGTGATAGGCATGCTCCTTACCGTTGCATCTGCTCTTTACTCTTTGCAAATGTGGGAGCTGGGTTCTCATGAGGTTTCAAAGCAACAGCACCCAGTACAATGAGGAGGGATGAATTGCCTGGCTAGAAGGCAAAAATGAAAGAAATCAAATTTTAAGGAGGGAAAAAAGGAGTGGGTTGGAACAGAGGGGAACAAGAGAGCTAATGGGATTAGGAATGCCTTAAAGCTGCTTGGACATATTGGAGAGGATTTGGGACCAGGAGCCTAACAAGACAGAGCACCGGAACAGGCTGCTCAGAGAGGTTGTGGAGTCTCCTTCTCTGGAGATGCTCCACTCCTTGTGGAGTCTCCTTCTCTGGAGATGTTCAAAACCCACCTGGATGCTTTCCTGTGCAACCTGCTCTAGGTGAACCTGCTTTGTCAGGGGGATTGGACTAGATGATCTCCTGACGTCCCTTCCAACCCCTACCATTCTGTGATTCTATAAGATAAAACCCTTGGTACCTGGGTCTACAGCCTGTAGACCTTGGAGAGGGGCTGGCAGAAGTTCAGTGAGGAACAGAGCTGAAGAAAAGTTCAGAGGGAAATCAAAACCACCTTTAAGGTTCCTTCCAACCCTAACCATTCTATGATTCTATGAAGTGAGGAAGAATCATAGGCCAAGCCTAATTCCCCTTGCTTAGCCTGAGCACTATCTGTAACACCACAAGCCAACGCTGACCCATGGGCTACAATATACACAGCTACAGCCTTCCTCCTTTTCCCTGTGTCTCATTTTTAAGGTCCTATACACAGGACATGATCCTACACCTCCTTATTTCCTGGTGAACACAGAGCTTTAAAGACAACAGCCTCATTAAACTCACCAGAACAAAGTGCTCGTTGCTAGATTTTAATCTAGCAAGCCCAGTGAACGTCCACGGGTTGGGTTTTTTTTGCAGCGTTACGTATTAGAAAGGAACAAGACACACACACGCTTTCAGAGAGAAGAAAAAGAAAGGAAATCAAGCTGCTTTCATGTATTCGTTGTAATTATTTT
>NW_010328147.1:36343-49087 GCF_000700745.2 Antrostomus carolinensis | reverse complement strand
AAAAAAAAAAAAAGGAAAAAAAAGAGTCCTCTAACATTTACTGGCAGTAATCATTTCACCATCTGCTCAGGCGTGCTGCTTCCAGAACACACGTTCTCAGCTGCTGAGCAGTCAGCTCTCTGCTCCCCTTCCTTTCGGAGGCAGGGATGCCAGCAGTTCCTAAACTGTAACAGCATGAACAAGGCTTTTTTTTTTTTTTTTTCCTTCTTTTTTTTTTTTTTTTTTTTTTTCTTTTTTTCCCTTTCAGTCACTGGAATTTTTTTGAAAAGGCAGGAGAGTTAGGACTTTACACCAGATTGTTTCCAAACCTGAGCTGTTGGTTCTTTATCTACATGCATGCCAGTGATAAAAATGTGGAGAATATTAATATTTTAATATTTCGGTGGCCCTCAAGCGGGTTTGCTTTGTAGTAGAGCTTTAATGGCACCTGGGCTGCTCTCAGCCATGGATTTAGCCCATGTTTCTTTAGCTGTACCTAGAGGAAAGCTTTCTTGGTGGGGTACTCTCATGCCTGGGCATAGACACTTTTGATTTCTGCTGTCGTGAACCATGACACTGAGCTCAGCACCCTTTTTACTAATAACTTCTTCCCATTCTCTTCTCCATGGTATCACTAAGCCATGGAGCTTAACCATGAGCTGTTCAACATCCCAGTCTCCTCTCCAACAGCCCAAACCCAGCAGTGAATCCCAGCATATAAAACAGAAGAAGGTGTATCTTGCTAACAAATGGGCTTTGTTGACTAAAAGGAGCCAGGACAGACAGAGTTCCCCCCTCCTGCATCGCTGCCCTTCGGCTAGTGGTGAGCAGAAGCACTTAAGTAAATATATGACTAATTTAGAGGGCAGAGGGTAACATTAATTAGCTCATCCTGTCCTTGAATGTTTCCGTGTCACTGACTCCCTAATCTATGGCTCTTGCGTTTTCTGTTGTTGTTTCTCACGGCGATAATAACCCGCGCTCTCATGTTTGTACATTTAAATTCCAAATGCAAAAACATCCATCAGTGAAAGACCCTATTAAATTCTCCCACTGTATAGCCAATGCTTGACAAAGAAATGAGCCAGAGTGAATTCAGAGCCCATTAGGCATGTCCCAGGAGGCATGAATCTATATGCTTACAGATGTGCTTACAGATATAAATCTGCATTAAGGAAAAAAAAAATCCTGCTTGACCGAAGGTATTTGTTCTAAAACACGCAATTTAAAGTGCAGCTTTGTACTGAGAAGTGACTCTGTGGGATGGCTTTGTGTGATTTTATGTGTGTTTTATTGCATCAAGATCAAATTTACTCCTTTACAAGCAAAACAAATGTTATTTCTCTGTCAGCCTCACATACTCACTTTGGTTTCCATAACCCAAGCTGTTGGATGTTGGAACCCCCCCCCCCGCCATCCAGAAATCGGGGGTTTTGATCAACATTTGATCCAGCTGAACTTTAATGCAGACCACAGAGGTTGGAGCCTCAAAAACACTTTGGGAATATCCCTTGTTTCTCAAAACAGTGTCTGTGTTTGTGCATTAGCCTCTGTATTTTCAGCTTGGAGCACGCTGTGACACTCAGACCAGTTCTTTGCTGCCATTTAAGAAAATATCAATCTCTTAGATTGAGGGAGTCGGACATGCTATTTATAAAAAGATTATGTGAGTCAAATATTTATCATCCTCATAGGACAGGATGGCAACAGAGGGCAAATCAGAAGATAGGTAGGAAGAAGGGTTTGAGAAGGCAAGAAATGGAGGGTAAATAAGAACATGAGGAAGCAGAGAAAAGAGGGGAAGAGAAAAAGGAAAGATGTTTGTGCCTGAAGGAGCTTCTATATATCAGTGCCTATTGCAGATCTTCCCTGTGCAAGGGAAACTCATCCATTGACCTCCTGTTGCTGTTACCTAGTTGTAGACAGGAGCTATTATACCTTCCCCAATGTGACAGTGTGCTCCCCCTGCCCCCCTACCTGAGCTTTATTTCCCATAACCCTGTTCAAGTGATAGCCACCAGTGGTACCATCATGGATGCTTTCTGGTTGTGATAGCTGCATCCGACTGAGGGAGACAACACAATAGCCAAGGGCTGTCTTGGGCAACTTGCTCCAACAGCTGTTGGGTGACTTGCTGAGGATGCACCAACCAAAATATGGCTGGTATGCAGATATTGACTGGAGGTCAATCATCTTACTCCATCAAGAGTGGACAGTCCAGGGCCCATGGAGCTCTCTGGAAATGACAGTGGGCTGCATGCCCCGATCTCCCCTTGAGTAGGGACAACTCTCAAGGTTACTTCTGGAGGCTGAGAGATTCCTTGCCACAACAGATCCTCAGTAAGTGACCAATAGCTGCTAAACTGCAAAATCTGAGCTAAGTGGTAGAAAGGATTTGTTGTACATACGTGTAATCCTTTAGACATAAACCGTTGACCAAGTTGATTTGATCTAGACACACATAGAGTCCTCTCTGACAAGGAGTTTAGAAGGAAAGAGGGTCCTTTCTGAGCCTTGTGACTCAGCGGGAGGGTCTTCCTGACAGCTTTGTCTGACCCTGTCCTCTAGGCAGCAAATAATCAAGAGAACCTTGACATCAAATCTTGTTCAATGAATGTCATGTTAACCCTTGAACTTTGTTAATTCACTATTTTAGATCAATAAATATATTATTACATGTCTCTTAGGAGTGAAGTGCATAACTCACTCTAACTCTCTACCTGCAGTACCCTATGATTATTAGATGTAGTGCTGTTTAGTAAAGGGGAGTAGGAAAATCCCCTGCAGGTTTGCTGATTTTTAAGACCAAAAGCCCTTTTTGCACTCTGAGATGGGCACATTCTGGCCACTTTCATAAGGTGAGTGGCTGTGTCACATAGGCTGTGCAAGAAAAACTTGGCTGTGGGGCACAAATGCTATATTCACTAGCTAAAGAAAATTAGACAGAAACAGGCTGTGCTTGGGAGATTGGAAGAGAATGAACTGAATGACCTTATTCCTTCAATAGAAACACAGATACCTTCAGCATGGATTAAGGGCAGCAGATTTGAGACCATCTGAGATGTCAGGCATGGTGGGAGAGGCCATGCTGACTTGTGATCTTGGATACATCACTTGGAAGAGTATGAGAAATCCTTTCTTCTGACCACTTTTGAGTTGCCTAGATGGTGGGACCCCCATTGCTTCTCCTGGAGAAATGACAACCTGGCAGGGTTGGCATCTGTTGGTGCCGATAACCTTGATCACAGCGAGCTCTTGGACCAAGCCCCTTCATTTCCTTCTTGTAAAGCCCTCAAAGGACCCACACTGAGATGGATGTGAAGAGGCAGCAAAAGGGAAGCAGTTGTTCTCAGAAGGAAGGAGTAGAGGGGTGTTGCTAACACTGCAGTTCCTCAGAAGAACATGTCCTGATGCAGCCTGTCATGCCAAGAGAGGCACAGAGCCATGCGTGACATCTCCAAATGCTCTGCTAGCTTTCCCCATGCTCTTGCTTCAAAAAAAAAGGAAAAGGTAGGGGAGAGAGCAGAGACCCTGAGAGAGGCTGGGGAGATGTTTTTGGGGCAGCAGGGGGGGGAGCCCCATCATTTCTCTCTACTGGTTGTAATAACCTAAATGAACAATTTTGAGATTTCATAATGCTAGCCACTTCCTAATTAGGACAAGCTTAAAAAGGACCACTTGGCATCCTTGTTGGAGAGAGCCATGTGCTACCTGCAGCAGGCCAACTCCAAAATGAAACTGATTTTTCTCTTACCTACATTCTGCATTCAAGCAGCTGCTCCTAACAGGTGCTTGCTCTCTTCCTAGCAGATGGTGACAAAAAAATGGGTTTCTTGGCAGGTTTTGCCACAAAGCAGCCTTCTTATCACACATATTGATGTGTATACAAACATAACAGGCACGCTATCAGGCTTTCAGTTTAAAAAGTAATTCTCCTTCTGATCGACGGTCAGTCACGTGGGGTCTTAGCGAGAGCGGTACGTGCTCCTCTCTTTTGGATCCTGGGTCTAAAGGCATTTGTGACTTAGCTGCCACATCAAAACCCTGGCTAACATTTCCCATTTAGTTCGACTCTTCTGCTGTATCTAAAGGACCATGTGTGTGATAGTTTAACTTAGTGGGCAGCCAAACAAGGCACAGCCACTCACAGCCCCCCCCACACCCAGGGAATTGGGGAGAGAATTGGAGGGGTAAAGGTGAGGAGACTTGGAGGTTGAGATAAGAACAATTTAATAATTAGACTAAAATAAAATTAAAATAGTAGTAATAATAATAAGATAACATATATTTATATATCTGAGTGATGCACAGTGCAATTGCTCACCACCCACTGATAACAATCCCAGAAGAGCGAAAAGGAACCCCGAAACCAAAATCACAGTCCCAGAAAAGTGAGCCTGAGCAATTCTTGAGAGAGTCCCCCCCTTTCCAGTCAGCCCCTTTCCATATGATATGGAATATCTTACTGGCATATCCACCTGTCAATTCTGGGTTTTACTAACTACTACACTTCCCCCCCGCCCTGTCCTCTGCACTTGCAAACTACCCAAACACCATGTCCTTGGACCTTTTCAACATTCTTCTCATAACAAATCCCACCCTGAAACCAAATCAAAGTGCTTTCTAGCTACTAAGAAGAAAATTAACTCTATCCTAGCAAAAACCAGGACCATGTGGTAGGGGGAATATGTAAAGTTAGACTGCATACCTCTGTATCTCTCAGTGTACCTTTAATAGCTTGTACTAACTTAAATAAAATGAACTAGAAACCCAGCAGATTTTAGATGGGGACTGCTTTGATGCTTTTCTCTTTGTCATTATTTAGGATACTATAATAAAAATGCAGAAAATAAATGATCTCTCTCCTTAAATAAAGCAACCAACTGAAAATTTACAGTGGAGGAGAGCCATAGCAATGCATTTCAACAAAGAAATATAACTGCAGCATTTTATCACCGGGAAATGCACCCAGGACTCTGAGTGCTGAAATGTGTTCAAAGCTGCCTTGGGGAAGTACACGGGGAGATCATTTGTTCTGTATTCATCACTTGAAGAGAGACAGCTGTCAAACAAATCCTTATATCCCATTTTGTTCTTGGCCTGTTAACTTTGATTCCACCTCCCAGATTTTGCCTGGTGAGGGCTGTAAATTCGACAAAATGATGCAAAGGCAATGCCAGATTCAGAGGACTACAGCATCGCCCAAAAGACCTTTCCTACTTCTATTTCTTGTCATGCAAGTAGCACCAGGAAGACCCCATACTCGCTCTATTTTGCTGTTCATTTCAAACAAGGAGCCTGAGCCAAGACAACCAGATGAGGATGACATCTGGCTATCAAACCTCTGCCAAGTCACTGCTGTTCTGTAGCTGGCAGGAAGATGATGTGCTGCAAATGCCAGGTTCTCGCTGAAATGTAAAGTGCATTCCCTGCATTTTCTTTGCTTCCTCTCCAGCCACTATCAGTTTGGTATTTTGTTTTACTAATGGTCAAACTCAAATCTTTTTTTTCCAGCCACATAATTCCATTTCATCAGTGCTAGGTGGCTTATACAATGCATGCAACTTGGCTCTGAAGTCCAAGACAATTGTATATTTTCTAAGCTTATTGACAAATTAACTTCTTGACTGTGAATCTCATTCAAACATCCAAGCCCTTCCTGTGGGATATGCTTGTGGTGAGGATTTCTAATCACACATATGAGAGCAGTTTGTATCTGAACTCTTCCAGGAAGGAGTAGGTAGACTTTGTAACAGGTGGATGAGCTGAAAAGCTTTGGAGGTTTCCTTCACTACTGTTTTTCTGTAAGTCTAAGGTGCTTGTCTTTAATAAGAAATCACTATAGCTTGTGAAAAAAAAAGCACTGTAGCTTGTGAAAGAAATAATAGAATAAAAGAATCATTTTGGTTGGAAAAAACCTTTAAGATCAATGAGTCCAACCATAAACCAAACACTGCCAAGTCCACCACTGTATTGTTTCCTAATGCTTTGCCTCAGTAATACTTATTTTTTAGTATTTTAATATTTTACCAATCCTGAGACACAGTGTTTAAGCAGTTTGTTCAAATCATAGAATCATAAGATGGTTTAGGTTGGAAAAGACCTTTAAGATCATCGAGTCAAATCACAAACCTCACACTGACAAGTCCTCGACTGAACCATGTCCCTCAGCACCACATCTACCCATGATGTTGCTAATCAAAGGTACGTGGAGTTAAAAGACGTCTCGCTAGGCCCCCTGTCATACATTGTGCTCAGAAGCAGTTTGATCACAGCTACACAGGAGAAGGTCATTCAAGGATGGTGCATGAAGGAGCTGAAAGCTGTAGGATTTGCCCTGTTTCCTTCTGAAGGATTTTTGCTTTCACCCTTCCCCACATGCTGTTGCACTCTCAGGATTTTTGGCAGCTGCCAGAGAGCATGAAAGAAATAACTACGCTGGTTTTGCAGCTGATGTTCTGGCCAAATACATTTTTTCTCCTCTTCTGGTAAAACAGTTTTGCTGCAGGCACAAGTAACCAATTTTCACAATTGTAGAAGGAAAATAATTGTGTTAAATAAACATGCACAGAGCTGGGGCTGTTGAAGTGAACTTGCTTTGCAAAGGGCGCAGGTGGTATTTCTACTATCCTAGTTAGCATTCAAAATATGACTTCTTTGCCATGTATTTGCAGATTTCAGGAGTATCTTTGTGCTTTCAGTCTGTGGGCTTGTAAACAGAAGTCATCTGCTTTTGAGGTCACTCACACAAGAAGTGGATATTAATGCTTGAAGAATAACTCAAATCCTTTTAGGTTCTCTTTGGTGAACCAGCTTGCTAGGAAATGAAGACTGATTTCCACAGCCCATATCAAAAACTTCACCAAAGAGTCTGTAGATGGATAAGGATTACGGAAATTTGATTAATTCCCCCCCCACCATTCGAGAGATAGAGAACTTCTGGACAGAGTCCAGCAGAGGCTACAAAGATGATTAAGGGGCTGGAGAGCTGAGGCTACTTAGCCTGGAGAAGAGCAGACTGAGAGAGGACCTTATCAATGTTTATCAATATCTAAAAGGCAGGTGTCAAGAGAATGGGACCAGACTCTTTCAGTGGTGGCCAGAGACAGAACAACTGGCAATGGGCAGAAGCTGGAACACAGGAGGTTCCACTTAAACATGAGGAGAAACTTCTTTACTATAAGAAACTTCTTTTAATCTGCTGACTCCAATGTAGATCTCGCATACAGCAAATGCAAACCATAACGATTTAGGTTGGCCATGAGGAAAAGGTTCTTGAGGCAGAGGGTGGTGGAGCACTGGAACAGGCTCCCCAGGGAGGTGCTCATGGCACCAAGCCTGACAAGATTCCAGAAGCATTTGGCCAAGGCCCTCAGGGACATGGTCTGAATGTTGGGCTTGTCCTGTGCAGGGACAGGAGTTGGACTCCATGATCCTTGTGGGTCCCTTCCAACCCACAACATTCTATGATTCTATGGTTTTTATTTTTTTAACTTCATCAGAAGTTACCCTCTCTCTACCCTATAGGAATAGGTTAGAATATTTGACATTAAAATCAAATTTGATCAATGATTTGTCAAATATGGGGAGATCTTTGCATTGAGAGGTATGTACAGATGCCAGTAACTACCTTGAACCACGTTTGATGCTACACAACTTCTTAACATGCAATATCAATCTGAAAATCTAACTGAGTCTATGGCTTATGTATCTGTAGATTCTGTCCTTACCAATTGCATCATCATGCATCCTCCTGTAAAATAGTTAACTTGTGGAACTATGGTGGCAGCATGGTTTATTAATATCTGTAGAAAAAATAAATCACTTGATATTACCCCAGCACTTGAGAGCAAAACTTTTTTTCCCAGGAAAGATAAAAAATTAGCTAATTGAGATTTCCAAAAGCATGTGTACTGTTATTGTTCCTAAGAAGCTTAACCAACCTGAAAGCAAATGCTGAACGATCCAGATCTTATTCTTCTTAAGCTTGTGTCTTTTCTCCCACTTAAAAGCCTATCAAAAACCTAAAGATCTGGGTAAATGAGATTTTCTGGAAGGCAAACTTCAAAGTTTACCTCCTTTTCTTTTTCAACAAGACGGTGATGCCTCTATTTACATGCTGTTTCTGGAACTCAAACGGAGCGAGTACATCACTGCTGCAGCGTTTCATGGAACATCCTTTGTTTATTCACACTGTGCCACTTTTAAACTTCAGATGTAAACAACAAAGGCTTCTTTGTATTTCACACTATCTCGTACTCACTACCTTCTGAAGTCCAAAGCCAAAACACTGTGGAATTTTACCCTCCTCACGCTTTCTTCTGCTTGTTGGATGCATTCTTCCAGCCTTTTCTATTTATAGTAGCTGGATAACTACTTATCTTCTGATTAAAACATGCTCTGTTCATTTTCTCTTGACTTTTCAATCCTTGGTATGGGCTAAAATCATATTCCCTGGTAACTATTTCATATATAATTTTACTAGTAATTATGCATATATTTGATAAGAGAAACAATTTGTCATCCTGAAGGATCCAAATGGCTTTAAAGTGGTCGACCTGTCTGTGATCTGTTACACAGATGAAAAATCCCAAATATATTCCACCAAACTCAATTGATCAGACAGAAAGGTCAGGAAGACCCAGACTGGAAATGCAGCAACTGTCTGACAGCACATATTTTAGTGTGGAAGAATATGGTTTCCATTTCAAACCAGAGTGGGAATTTTAGTTGGAAATGTCATTTAAACTTCAGCTGCACTGATCCATAAGATTGGCCACTGAGAAGTCCCCACTGCCTTTTTCACCATAAGGTAGGATCTCAATTTCATGTTTCATTTGACATGCAGTGGGTCAGACTGTGAATGGTGTCCACATCCATCTGATGCTGGATCCATCTCCTCTCTGTTTGCTGATGCCTGGAGGAGGAAGGCAAGGCTCTTTGCTCCTCTTCTCCCAATCTGTGCTTATATCCATGGGAAAGTCAAGGATAGACTACCCAGTTTTAGGCATTTTACTGTGCTGTGTTGCCTACAGTCCTGTCCTGTATGTGTAGGATAAATGAAATCTAATTTTTTGAGAAAATCAGGGTGACATGGTGTTGATTTTTTTCCTTTCCCAGGGACAGTTAGCATCCTTTATCATCCCATCCCCTTAAGTTGCCTTTGAGCACAAGAGATATCTGATGTACCCATCCATCAAACACTGTGTTCAATTTTGGGCTCCTCACTCCAAGAAGGACATTGAGGTGCTGGAGCGTGTCCAAAGAAGAGCAACAAAGCTGATGAAGGGTCTGGAGAACAAGTCTTATGAGGAGCAGCTGAGGGAACTGGGGTTGTTTAGTCTGGGGAAAAGGAGGCTGAGGAGAGACCTTTTCACTTTCTACAACTACCTGAAAGGAGGTTGTAGCAAGTTGGGTGTCATGTCAGTCTCTTCTCCCAAGTAACAAGTGACAGGAAAGAAATGGCCTCAAGTTGCACCAGGGGAGGTTTAGATTGGATATTAGGAGAAATTTCTTCACCAAAAGGGTTGCCAAGCATTGGCACAGGCTGCCCAGGGAAGTGGTTGAGTCACTTTCCCTGGAAGTCTTTAAAAGACGTGTAGATCTGGTGCTTGAGGTCATGGTTTAGTGGTGGACTTGGCAGTTTGAGGTTAGTGGCTGGACTCGGTGATCTTAAAGGTCTTTTCCAATCTAAATGATTCTCTGTTTCTCTTTGGGTAGAATATTTAATGTATAGCATAACAAATAATCGTACTGTAAATTGCTAGGAGTGTTAGGTCACCTTAGATCCCTCTAAGAGAACAGTCTTTCCTTACATAAGAAAACAGCAATATAGACTGAAAATACTTTAATGGTGACAGCAGCTATTTTAGTAGGCAAGTCTAGTGGTAGGCATTGAAGGTGAGTGGTTCTCCTCTCTAGAATATCCTCCTATGGTTGCATGAGAGCTTGATTGAACAAGGAGTATCACCAAAATCCCCCCTTGACCTCAGCATGGCCAGAGTTCTCCTTGCAGTCTCAGCTGACCTAGGATCTGTGCAGCATACCCTGTGATAACTTTCTTCATATTTATATTCACTGTGGCAACTGTCACCTGCAACTTTGGTCAGGCTCCTGGTTGTGCCAAGAGGTGTACATATGGACATTGTAAGAAACAGCGTGTGCTTTGCAGAGCTGGACTAAAAAAAGATGAGTAGCATTAGTGTCATTTTAAAGAATAAGAAACAGAAGCAGAAAAAAGGGATTTGGAGTGCTTTTTGTGCTGAAAGTCACCAAGATAGTCAGAGGTGAGCTGGCAGGTGATAGTCCTGCTGCTCCAGAAAGTCGGCTCAGGGCTTTCACCACAAACAACTCTTTATCTTCTCAAGAGGGTGGACAACACAATGCAAATAATCTCCCAGCTTTTTTGAGATGAGGTGGTTTAGCATTACACTCTAATGGTCATGAGAGGCTGAATAGAAAAACAGAGCTTGTTATTAGAGGCAGAATAAGTGGCAGAGACTACAGATTGCCCAACAAATTCCATTATAAGGATCTTCTTTCAGATATTCTAGTATAGCAGTTTTTATGATTTCAGAAGTAGGTATTTGTGCTTGGTTTCTGTCTGAAAGTTTTTCCCTCTGATCACAACAGAAGTAATTTCTGGATTTTTTTTAGGATGAGTGTAGGAAAAGATAAATTGTTTATTCCTATTAAAAATTCATATATTTTCCTGAGAAACTGTCATGCTTATCTATTGTGGAAGAAATACTTGATATAAATCCAGTATTGACTCCAGTGAGAAAAATAAAATGATGGCAATATAAAAATAACGCTGAACTGAGCCCTCCACCTTGAATATGTGGAGTGAACATTTTTACGTCCACATTGCAACTCCCCTCAATGAAAAATAATTGTAGTGACTTCCATTTATTGCAAAAGATACATACACAAGGGAGTAAATCGCATCGCACAGGCTGGTCTGCACTTTGCAACAAAGCGTGGTCCGGAGATAGCTGAGCTAATGGAAGTGGTAAAGTCTTGTCAACACAGTATTTATTCATGGAGTGTTTTCTTCTGCTCAGAGACAGAGTGGATTTGCCTGATCTTACCATTAAACTGCTTTTGGACATGAGTTAGCTTCTCAGCATCATTCAGGACTCAACCACATGGAGATAACAGTTCTGGTCTGCAATGGCTTGGAAGATTCTGCGCTGGTTGTTTTCGGTGGCCTCATCTCAGTTTGGACCAGGCCATTTTTCATTTCTGGAATATGAGAATAATGGATGAGTGATTAGTGAGGAACAGTCTGCTGTCTCAAACCACGGAATAGATTTTAGCTTTAGATCACTGAAAGTCAGAACAGGGCATATCTTTTCTTAGCCATCATAAATTATCCATGCAGGATGTACAGTAAAAGGCTGTTTGGCTGCGTTAAAATTGGCTAGACAAACAGAATTTCCATCTCTCTCAATGGCTCCTTCAACACCTAATTAGTTCCCAGATGCTAGTTGAGCAAGATATCTTTTATCTTTGCTAATGTTATCTTCCTATACCTCCTAAATGCCCCCTGGTGCCATCCTTCACGTTCATCTTTCTTCCCTCTAGAGAAGGCAGGATGGGTGTTCAGGAAGCTCTATGCTGAAGGTCAAGCTTGTAAAGACTGTGGGTCAAGTTGATCCTGTTATACCAGTCAGTGTCTGGTGCAAAAGCTTTGAATCCAGAATTAGATTGATATGATGGAGAGCAGGATACAAGTTTGGTTTTTTTTCTATGCATGTTCATAGGATCAGTATCCAACAGGAAAAAATAGAATTAGAGATTTTATTTCCCTGTCATTTCCATTTAATACAATTTAGGACAAATTCAATGTTCATCTTTTCCCATTGCTAGGAGGTGCAAAGAAGTCTGTCTGTATAAATCTGCCATTTCATCTGGCATAGCTGATTGTTGAGGGCAATGAGGAAGTACACTCAGATATAAAATAGTAGGAAATCTCAGACTAACTGCATTCCTGATCCTTCCTAGACCCCCTGAGCATAACCACTTGGGGCCTCAGATATGTTAATAGCCAGGCTATTGGCCAACTGTGATTTACCTTGGCAGGTCTGATTTATATCCAAGCCCAGCAATTCTTTCCCCTCTGGCAGGAATGTGTAACCAAACAGCCTCCTTCATAAGCTTAAGTCTTCAAGAGAAAAGCTTTTCAGAGAAAGCAGATCTTCAAACCAACAGAACAGACTGTATATATACAGCAGCTTTCCCCTAAGCTCTGTCTCCAGCTAGGTTGAGCTTATTCAATTCAGGTGACGTGTTCTGTTGTGTGCAGTGGTTTTGTCAATAGGTGAAAGCTCTGACAAAAGTCAGTCTTACAGTTTTGTAGATGCAAATCAAGATTCTTCAGCTTAGACTTTGCACCACTGCCTTTTACGTTTCTATTGTGTATTTCCTTCTTATCTGCATTTCCAGTTGTATGAACAATTCCAGCAGGCCCATGTAACAGCATTTCTCCTCTTTGACCATGTGTAGTCCCTATAGAGTGTTTATGTCTTCAGATTTATAATGTAGTCACATAGGAGCTTCTTTTCTATCAAAGCAGAGATGAAATAAAGCTGTAAAGTCAATGGGTTTCACTATTTCTGCTCTTAGATCCCTATGCCCACACTATGAAGGACGTGGAATTTATACCAGCATAATGTGATCATTCCTGGTTTTAATCTTGCCCGATTTGTGAGAGGCACACTGCAAAGTGAGTTCACAGAATCACAGAATCACAGAATCACAGAA
>NW_010328147.1:0-36195 GCF_000700745.2 Antrostomus carolinensis | reverse complement strand
GCTCTGTCACCCTCACTGTAAAGTAGTTTTTTCTCAAGTTTAAGCGGAACCTCCTGTGTTCCAGCTCACACCCATTGCTCCTTGTCCTGTCGTTGGGCATCACTGAGAAGAGCCTGGCTCCATCCTCCTGACATTTGCCCTTTACATATTTATAAACATTAATTAGATCTCCCCTCAATCTCCTCTTTTCCAAGCTAAAGAGACCCAGCTCTAGTTCTGAGACTAGACAGCTTCCCCACAAGGATTTTAATAATGCTTAGAAATTATATAGCACTCCAAAACCCTGTGCAAGCATTAGCTAATTATGTAGTACTCCAAAGTCCTGTGCAAAACATTAACTAATCAATTCTTGCATCACCTATCAAATATATCAATATCATTGAATCCACCGTGCAGAGAGGCAACTGGAAACAGGAGAATGTGGGTATCTGGTTCCAGTCCATGCCACTGCCCAGTATGTTAGCTAGGGTTGGACTTCACCACTTGCCAGACACTGCTCCCACATTTTTCCTTGGCAGAATCCTTCTTCCCTTCTGGCTCACTATGGATAAACACATGATTTCCAAAAGGAGATCACCTACATGGATGCAAGTGCAGATTTTTACCAGCTAACCATAATTCCAGCCCGTTCCAGGGCTTTGTAGAGGTTCCTGGCATCAATTAGTTTGGAAAAGTCAACATCAGTAAGTGACGTAGAGAAGACTGGATCCAGCACAGCGAACTGGATTTTAATATTCGCTAGAAGAACAGTTGAGTGTTTACCAGTGAAACGCTCCAGCCAACTGAAGGCAGCACAAAGGAAACAATTTAAAATACTGTATCCATGAGGTGTGATACTGCAGAGCAGACTGTCTCGCAGAGAAGGAGAGATATATCTACATGACACTTAGCAAATGAAGGAGAAAATAAATAATTCTTTCTTAATTGCACATTATTGAGGCCTCACGCTACTCATTATGTCAGTTCCTCTGGACCAAAGTTAGTTACTCTGGACCAAGTGAGCATGTATTGTTGAATTTCTGCTTCCAAGCCTGCCAGCAACTAATTCACAAACTTGGCAAAGTCAGTTAATCTGTTTTCCAGTTAAAAATATCACTGTAATCACGTATCAAGGAGGTACGCATACTCACATCCTACAGATGATGAAGACCATGCAACTAATTCCTGCAGGCCTTCTCCTTCAATAGTGCAACTCCTTTAACTCTTAGTGCTTTTGGAAACAGATTATTGCTGCTGATGGTACGAAATTTTTAGTAGCCAATATAGTAAATATAGTAGCCTGTAGTAAATAGGACAAGAGGAAATGGCCTCAAGTTGCACCAGGAGAGGTTCAGATTGGATATCAGGAAAAAGTTCTTCACTGAAAGGGTTCTCAGGCAGTAGAATGGGCTACCTAGGGAAGTGGTTGAGTCACCATCCCTGGGGATATTTAAAAAACGGGTAGACAAGGTGCTCAGACATGTGGTTTAGTACTGGACAGGTACAGTTGGACTCGATGATCTCAAAGGTCTTTTCCAACCAAACAGTTCTATGATTCTATAAAATTATAGAAATCTTGAGTAGCCAATATAATAAAGAGGTAGCCCTAGAGATTTTAAATAGGTGCTCACTGCTGGGACACTCAACATTGGGAGATTACTTGCCTTATAGTTTTACCTCGAGGGTGAATGATGATACAGAAGCAGAAGCTGTCACAGGTGTCAAGATGCTCTGCAGTATTTTCAACATCAGTGATTTTAGAGGGGCCATTAGAAATTCCGTAGCTTCATGTAACTTGCTGAGACACAAGACAAACTGGATCTTGCAGAGGCCTGAGTACAGGCTGTAAACTTGCTTTTCCAGTGTGTATTGAATCAAACACAGGATGATGCTGTTTTTATTAAAAGCCGCAAACTGCTTGAAACCAATTAATACTCTGCTGCTTTACTCGTGCTTCTGCTCAGAAAATTAAATTATTTCGTTTAACAAAACCAATTTTAAAGCTTTTTTTTTTTTTTTTTTTTTGTGCTGGATGAATTTATCAGTTTTGTCAAACTGATAAATGTGATGATCCGAGGGCTGGAGCACCTCTCCTATGAAGACAGGCTGAAAGAGTTGGGGCTGTTCAGCCTGGAGAAGAGAAGGCTCCGGGGAGATCTTATAGCGGTCTCCCAGTACCCGAAGGGGGCCTACAAGAAAGCTGGGCAAGGACTTTTCATAAGGGCAGTTAATGACAGAACAAGGGGAAATGGGTTTAAGCTGAAAGAGGGGAGGTTTAGATGAGATATTAGGAAGAAGTTCTTCACTGTGAGGGTGGTGAGACACTGGAACAGGTTGCCCAAGGAAGTTGTGGATGCCCCCTCCCTGGAAGTGTTGAAGGCCAGGCTGGATGAGGCTTTGAGCAACGTGGTCTAGTGGAAGGTGTCCCTGCTGATGGCAGGGGGCTTGGAACTAGATGATCTTTAAGGTCCCTTCCAATCCTAACCATTCTGTGATTCTATGATAAGTGGGTTCAACCCCTTCTCTAAATTTCCTTGAACCATGCATTTTCAGCACAACATATCAAAGTGTCAGTGAGTGTCTTCCAGTTTCTTCCTTCAAATGTTTGGAGGTACAAGGGAATTGTGTTATTCTGGCACAGTTAATTCCAAATTCTTAAGGCATTTTACAAGTATCAGCTACAAGTATTAGCTTTATCTGAATATAAACAAGGAGCCAAACACCTTGAATGTGTTGTTGCCGTGCTGTAATGTCAAATGATTAAATATTTTGACATACTTTGGCTCCATATAGTCAGCTGGCTACAAAAAGCTGAAGCAGCAATTACTGTCAGTTCAGAGGGCAGCAGCAAATCAAAGTGCAGAAGTTTCGCGTGCTAAACACAGTTGCTTGGGAGTAAGTGAGGAGCAACCTTCTGTGGTTACACCACTTTGGTTTATTCCTTGGCAGTCTACTGTATAATCTCCCCTGTTGAGGACAGCATTTCATATCACCGACCATAACTGAGATGAATTGCTGCCAGTAGAACAAATTGATCTCGTGAACATGCAGACTCTGATGTGTCCCAGTGCCCCAGTGCATGGCCTTCAAGTTAAAAATGTGAGAACATCTGTAAGGTGATACTATCTCTCTAAATCGTAGAATCATAGAATCCTAGAATGGCTTAGGTTGGAAGGGACCTTAAAGATCCAGTTCCAACGCCCCTGCCATCAGCAGGGACACCTTCCACTAGACCAGGTTGCTCAAAGCCTCATCCAGCCTGACCTTCAACACTTCCAGGGAGGAGCAGCCACAGCTCCTCTGGGCAACCCGTGCCAGTGTCTCACCACCCTCACAGGAAAGTAGTTCTTCCTAGTATCTAATCTAAATGACTAGGACATCCCTTAAAATCTTTCTAATGGCATCTGCATGCCATGGGATCCCCTCACTACAGCAGAGATGGGACTGGTAGCACTGGTTTAAGTGGCAGACAGTTGGATAACCAACTTGTATGGTTCAAATGGAAAAAAAAATAGAGCTTGATTTGCTGCGATCTGTTGTGGTTCCAAGCTTGTGTATCCAAAATCATGTCTTAACTGACAGCGATGTTTGTGCCAGTTGCTGGTCCTGTGTAGTGTTCATGTATAGCACTGGCTATCTGATGGCCCAATAGCTGTGGTACAAGTGGGCTTCTCTAGAATTTTCTCCTGGTGCCACCAGGTGGAAAATTGCTTCTTGCCAGTCTGTGCTGCTCAAGTCCAAATATAGATGCAAATCTGCATCCAAAATAATTGCTCCAGTTCACTAATAAACTCATGTATTTTCCTTAGGATAGCTGCGCATTTTCAGAATCAGTTCTGGAGAAAAAGCACTTGCAAAGCTTGATCTGTCCCTGAAGGACTTGGGACAGTACCATAGCAGAACGCTACATATTTCCTCATGTCTGTGTTCCCAACTGAGAAATTTAGGAGTTTCCCACATGGTTATGATTTTGAGGAGCTGTCTCAAGTTCAAGCTACAGCAAAAGAAGTTCAGAGTACATCATTGAAATCAACAGTGGCAGGTCAGTGCAACCAAGGTGGTCAGCTCCAGGTATGAAAAGACCTTACATTGGAAATTGCTTGCACAGTAGCATCATGGGTAAGCTGATGGCCCTGATTATGAAGAGATGAAAAGTGGGCTGCTTCTGGTATCTCCAAGATGATCCATCAGAATTATAGACTATTTAGGTCTGGTATTTGATGCTGCAGATTGCTTGAGTTACCAGGAGTTAGTAGACAGACGTAGAACACAGTGTTTCAGAGAAGAGTTGATGTGACTCAAACCGAGGAAACTTGTGTCTTGCAGATACAGTTTTTTTGAAGAGAGTGGGTGCACAAAAGGGAGCCAGGCACTGTGGAATAAGAGAAAAGTTTCTTTTCTGGATGAATAAGTGGTTAGAGATAGGAAATAGAAGGTACAAATAACTGGACAGTTTTTGCAGTGAAGGGAGATTACCAGTTACTTGTCTTGGGAACCTGTGCAGTTCAATATACTTATAAAAGAGCTGGAAATGGGAGACAGATGATAATATTGAACTGAAAACTGCTGATAGTATGGAGTTATTCCAGGTAAGCCAAAATAGACATGACTACAAAAAGTTACAGAAGAATCTGACAATATCAAATGTCTGGGGAATAAAATAGCTGCTGAAATTCCACGTCGATAAAAGTCAAGTGCAGACACAATGATAGGGTTTAAATTAGCCCGCGAAAGAGGTCCTGGCGTCATTGCAGATGGTTCTTTGAAAACATCTGCTCAGTGCTCAGCAGAGGTCAGAAAGGCAAGTGGAATGCTAAGAATTGCTGGGAAAGGAATGGAGAATAAAAGAGAAAATGTAAGTACACTGCTGAATAAATCCGTGGTGATGTTGAATAGAGTGCAATTCCAGTCACCCCATCTCAATGGAGCGGTAAAATAGAACTAGAAAAGCTACAGAAAAGGGCGAGAAGGTTGACCTGAGTTATGAAGTGGGGAGTTGAAAACTGTGAAGCTTGCTGAAGAAATGAATGAGCAGGATTAAGGCAAAGGTGTAAAATCAAGATCACTATGGAGAGAGTGAATAAGGAATTATTTTCTGCAGCAGAGGATGTAATGACATGGTCAGGCAAGAAGTTTCAAGCGAGCAACAAGAACAAACTTTTACAGACTATAATAACTTAGGAATCTCATCAAACAAAATCTTTTACAGGCTGAAAGTAGAGGTTGTGCTGAGGTTACTGGTGCTGAGTCCAACATGTTCCTGCTCCAACATCCATCCCAACCTACTGAGTTGACCATGTCATAGAATCATAGAATGGATTGGTTTGGAAGGGACCTTTGAAGGTCATCAACTCCCCTGCAGTGAACAGGGACATTTTCAACCAGATCAGGTTGCTCAGAGCCCTGTCCAACCTGACTTTGAATGTTTCCAGGGATGGGGCTTCTACCACCTCTCTGGGCAACCTGTGTCAGAGTTTCACCACCCTCATCATAAATTTTCACCACTCTCATCATCTATTCCTTACATCCAGTCTAAATCTCCCCTCTTTCAGTTTAAAACCTTTTCCCCTTGTCCTATCACTACAGGCCATCATAGAAAGTTTGTGTCTCCCCTCTGTCTTCTACAGTTGAGTGAGATTTGGGTTCTGGTTTGGTTTGGCTTCTCACTAGTAGAACCTGCCGTGTTTTTTGGTCTGGATTATAATCAGTTAAAGGATCAACGTATCTTCTAGTATGATCTCCCCTATGACAAAAGCCACAGAAATCCCTTGAATGAAATAATGAATTAATACTCTTTGAATTACAGTGGAGTATTCGAGGAGAAAAAGATCCAATAGTACCTTAAAACTTTCCTTCACTGAGTAAAAGATCCCAAGGGTTAATTGCACTTTCTCTAATTTGGTCCTTTCCATTTCTGCATGCAAAGGCTGCGGAAGCCCTTTTGGCTGCAGCATGTTAATGAGAAGTCACATCGGATGGCTGAGGAATTTTGAGACAGCGAGGACTAAAAAATCTGCTAGAACAGAATAATCATCAAATTATATCTGCCTCGGCAGCAGGAAATCAATCAAGAGTGGGCTGATTTACACCTGCTGGAGCCAGCACATCATGAACTTCCTCATCTTTCCCAGTGATGTTTTTATCTTTTCATCGACACAGTCAGTGCGAGGAAAATATTTTCCCATTTAAAATCAAAACATTCAAGGTAGTGTTTGGCAGCCTGTTGGAGCCTGAGGTTCCCGCTGCTTCTGACAACAGCGCTGGTATCTTTTGCTAATGACCAAAGTGCAATATAATGAGTCGTTTTGGGCTTCTGCTTTATTCAGCGTGCGGTGTTTTAATAGACTGTTAGGAATTCTGAAAGGGATAAATGATGTTTATGCCCTCTTGTGGTATGTTATTGAACAAAATGGATTTTTCGAACTGACAAAATTAGGCCAATGATGGAAAAGTCCCAGGTAAAAATCTGTAACGAATGCTGTTTTGCACAGTAGAAAAATATCTGTCCCTCCAGCAGCATCCTCGTGACTCATTTAAGGGGGAGAAGCCAATTTTACATGCATTTACAGCAGCAAGTAAATGACTAATGCCCATAATGACAGAGTTTGTGCCATCTTTCTGGAGTGAAGATAATTTTAAAAGTGCTTTTCTTTGCTAGGGAGGTTAGAAAGGAAGTGAAATACTATTTTCCCAAAGAAGTTGTGTTGACTCCTCTTTGTGTTAGTTGTTGCCAGCATGTTGTGACACATACCTTCACATTTTTAATCTTCTTTGCTCATACGTCTGACAGGTAAATAATCTGATTCCCTTGGGACAAAGCCTGTCCCAAAGATGAAAAACACTCTTTGGTGATTTTACATGGGGAAATAAGGACAGATTCCTGTGAAATTGGGCTTGTTACCTTGCCATGTTCAAATACAATGAATTAATTAGTCGACATCTTCCTAAAGTATGCTGAGAATTTAGATGCAGACTTGAGAATCCAGGGGCTCCCCAGACAGATCAATCACAGATTTTGTATCAATCTTATTACTTCATTCCTGACTGAAAACTGAATACAGCAAAATGTATCCTCCAGACAGTGAAATTACCAGAATAAATAAGATTAATGCTCTACAAAGTCCAGCAACTGATGTCAGGCTGTGGTCAATACTTTTCTGTGCTGAGGCAGGATCTAGGAAACCCTGTTGTAGGAAATTCAAAGACTTTTTGGTCCCAGATAATCACCTATTATTTAACTGTTAGTTGATGCTGTGAGGAAGCATTATTTCCATTACATGTCATCCTTCTCTCTGTCCAGCTACCAAGTATGTAGAAGACTGTTATAAAGAGGAAGGGAATTATTTCCTTTCCACATCCATGATGAGTACAACCACAATAGTGGGTGTAAATTAAAGTAGTGGGCTTAACTGGGCTATGCTCTAGGAGAAACTCTGTTAAATATTGGAATGGCCTCCTTGAGGAAACTAGAGGATCTACATCTCCAAAGTCTTTTAGAAAAAGTTAAAAAAAAAATGTTTGCTGGGACTTGTTGTATCATGATGGAAGAAGTTGGACATGATGACTTACAACAGGTCTACCAGGTCTGGCTTTGTGATTCTGTGTGATGGTTTCCTTTTATTAAGTTTATTTATTAGTATGGTGAGAGAACACATATTCAGCTGGCAATCTTAAATGATGACCCTTCGTTCTTACAGTTGATCTTACCGTCAAGGCTGGCTGATAGCAATTCAATTCTATCTACATCCAGTACTTTCCAAGTACACTTTGCAATGGTAGTCTGACACCAATTAAAGTACTTATCAGGTTATCATGGACTTCAGTGAGCTCAAGTTATGTCCCCACTGAGATGAGAATTTGCCCCAAAATGTTGATGCTTACCAGTTTCCTTAGAAAACAGATATTCAGTAGGAAAAATGGCAATTAATGTTAAAAAGAAATTCTCTGTCAGAAACCTTTTAAGAGTTTCAAATTCAGTTAGGGGATATCAGAAATAAATTACAGTCTAATTTAAAATCCCCACCCACATTCCTTCTTTTGCTGCAAAGTGATTATTGCTTCTGGTCCATGTATTGGCAAATCTTTCAGAAATGAGCCGTAATTTGCCTTAAAAATAATTTTCTGGTCATAATGGAACGGTTCTTTTTGAAGAATGAGTATGCAATGGCTCTGTGAAAAGAACCTAAATGCTCTTATTTCTCAGTGACATCAGTAGAGCTAAAATTTCACCCAGAAATTCTTGGCATAAGGAAATTTGAGGTGGATAGCACATTTCAAAGCTGAGGCACCTGCCAGGTGAAGTTCTTGGACACTGCAAGGCAACTGGCCAGGCTTGATCAAAGTGTGATCTGCTGCCTTTCACATTTGTTTTCCACTTTTGTTGATGGCACCATATCCCTGCTTGGAAGGTTAATAAAGAAGAGAGAATGAATGCTTGGCCGTAGCCAATTAAACAAATGAGTCATTAAAATAGAAGGGTGTGCTACCTCTTCTCACCAACATCTACTTTGGTTCCCACAATGTCTCCTATCAAAAAAAAAAAACCAAACTTGAGAGCAGGGATAAAGGGCTTTCAGGGATGTGTTGTAGCTGTGGTCCAAGAGTTGAGAGATGTCTGTGGCTCCTGCTGAGAGAAAAACCCAACGTTATTCCTCAGCAGAGAAGCCAGCAAACCACTAATGGCTTTCCATCATATTTCTTGACAGATATTGACGGAGAGCGGTTTTGGTCCCATCACAACAGAAATCCGGGAGGCTCCAGAGTTTTATTACGCCGAAGATTATCATCAGCAGTACCTCAGTAAGAACCCCGGTGGATACTGCGGCCTCGGGGGAACAGGTCTTTCCTGTCCTATTGGGATCAAGAAATAGCCTGCTCTTACTCCACCACCTCCACTTTGTTTTAAGGAGTTTGAAAAAAGACTGATGACCCTGATAGGTGTTAGGATACATCCTCAGCATCAGTGCCTAAAGATTTAAGAACCCGTTGGGTTGGCTCTCTGTAATCTGTGGAGTTTCCCATTGACCGACATCAAATGCCAAAGTAGAGGCAGAAATTGTGCCTGTTGGCAAACGCGGCTCCTTGCTCTGTGCAGCTCACTGGGTTTCCTTGCAGTCTTGTAATCTGGAGAGAAAAAAACCTCCTTGGCTTGAAGTGCTGTTAAAAGGGTGAATTAGGAGGTGGTGGCACCTGCAAACTGCTTTGCATAACTAATGCCTTCCGATGTTTATTTTCTTGGGTTAATGAATTTGCTTGTGTTATGAGCGCTTTGACTTCTGGAGACATGGTTGGGCTCCTCTTAACTATCATAACCCTGTAATTTGGTGTCTTTGAGAATCATGAATTTATAAGATCAGTAATTCTCTCACAATTCCACTTTCACAGCAATATGTAATATGACCTCTAAAGCCTGTTTTCTCAAACAATTTTAATAAGAAAAAATAAAAATTATAATGTGATACGTCTTTTTGACAGTTCCAAAAAGTGTATAAACAGAAAAAGAAATCAATATTTTTTTTTCCTGCACTACAATAAATTACAAAAAATAAAAGAAAAATGTTGTCTGCGATGTGTTCCATGGCTTTAAGTATATATCTGAGTAGATCTAAAAAAAGGATCAAATATTATAAAAAGCTGCAGCCTGCTAATTAAACACCAGGGCTTTTAAATCTGTATTATCATGCATGACAGTACAGAGGAGTAGAATTCATATTGGCCACGCTGTAACGTAATTATTCCTATGATTAATTATTTTATTTCAATAGCTTGTAGAGCCCCCACCAAGACCAGAGCTCATTCTGGCAGGTGCTGTGCAAATGTGATGTTGGGCAGTCTCTGCCCCAGTGTGTGTGCAGTTAAAATAGGAGAACAACTAGAAAGAGAGATAATAAATTTTCATTTTATTAATGGAGTTCTCAGAGTGGAGACCAAAAGCTACAGACAAAGGTTGTAGAGGATGCAGGTTTATCCTACAAAGCTACTAGAGAGTGTCCACAAGAGGGACACTAAATTGGTGACAGGCTTAGAGCTGCAGCCATATGAGGAGAGGCTGAAGTCACTTGGTTTGTTCAACCTGGAGAAGAGGAGACTGAGAGGAGATCTCCTGGGGGTCTAGAACTTCCTCCCAAGGGGAAGAGGAGGGACAGGCGCTAATCTCTTCTCTCTGACCATCAACGAATGCCAGGAGCAGAGGAAATGGCAGGAAGATGTGGCAGGGGAGGGTGAGGTTGGCCATGAGGAAAAGGTTCTTGACCCAGAGAGGGTGGTGGAGCACTGGAACAGGCTCCCCAGGGAGGTGCTCATGGCACCAAGCCTGACAAGATTCCAGCAGCATTTGGCCAAGGCCCTCAGGGACATGGTCTGAATGTTGGGATTGTCCTGTGCAAGGCCAGGAGTTGGACTCCATGATCCTTGTGGGTCCCTTCCTACTCTCAACATTCTATGGTTCTATGATTCTATATGGATATGAGATCCCATGGGTTATATATGTGCTATGGAGCATCCTAGGACAAACAGCTTCAGTAGGAGAGATGGGGATGGATTTGTCCCACCCATCCAACTTGCTGCTTGCAGTACTTCTGAGAGCAGTGGGAGGTGTGGGCTTGAGCCTCTCGTGTTTCCTGTATTGGAGGCTGTCTTAATCACTAACTTTGAAGAACGTGTCATTGGTGTGTCCTCTTGCATATGTGCTTTCTTCAGGAAAAGCTTGTAGGAAACTGTCTTGATGTGTCAATTCTGGACACATAAAGCCGTTTTTGTGGGCCAGATGATGGGGACCCAGAGACACAAATCCACAACATTTCCTTTTGGATAGCTCTCCATGGCACTCCTCTCTATATCTTAGTTTGATGTTTCCTTCTCATCAGCTCAGGTTTTAGGCTCGGAAAGACCCCAGACAGCTCCATGAACATCTCCTGTAACTACCCAGCAGACCAGATCCTATTCCAAGATTGGAGTGACTGAAAATGGACATCAGATAGTCAGTCTTAGGACTTGTAAACCCACTGCTGAAGTCTTGCCTGCTTTATCCAAAGACAGTCTGTGCCAGAGAAATTAGCTCCACAACTTTCCTTGTTCCTCAGCTGGTGCTGAGTTCATTCCAGTCTCAAAAGCCAAAGGAAACCTGTCCTTTTAGCAGATTTATAGCTGGGGCAAGGTTGAGAGGAGCTACCTCTGTCAGGATTGGCAAGTTAGGATCTTTCTGGAGATTCCCCAAAATGTACCCACATCACACTTGGGATTTCCAATTGCTGTGGTTACTGATCACCTGACCTTAACATGTTCTGACACTGAATTGTTCTACTGCTCACTGTCAAGGAAACCAACAATTTTGTCTAATTTCCTAGGCATGAGGTGGCATAAAAGCAAAGAGGAAAATAGTCTGACTTTCATTCTATGCATTTTTAACCTCTGTGTAATTCAGACTTCAGTGAGATAACTCCTGATTTGCTCCAGTGTACAAGGCAAAACATTTCATGTACTGAATCATTTGCGTGCTCATAAAATGTTGCTCAGTTCCCTTCTGTCCTTTCCTCTCTTTCCTCTCCTACTCCACACTATAGTTATTGTTTTGAAACAAGCTGCAAAGTCTTTAGAGAAAGCACTATCTGTTCTTAATATAGCTGGGCTCAGGTCTCAACCAGTCCTGAGATTTTTTAAGTCCTGTCCTGATGGAATTAATGTGTTGGTTTAGAAATCGGCATAGGTGGGTTCATTGATGCTAAAATTGGACCACACAAAAATATTATGCTGCCACAGAATTAATTATGGGTGGAGTTTTGGCCTTGACCCCTTGCAGTTGCTGCTGAAGGTACAAAGATATAAGGAGGATACAATCAGTAAAGGTGAAACTCTAATGATTCAGTCTCATGGATTAGTTTTTTAAGCTGGATTTGGTCTTGCACACCACCCTTGCCCATGAGGAAGAAGGGAGTGGCTGCTTCAACATCCTTGTTACTATACTTTTGATTTGTTACTGTTTGCAATTTACCCTCCCACAGACCTGCCTCTTTCTTCTGAGAACATAGACACGATTTAAATGAAGCAGAGAAGATTAATTCAGAGTTTTATAGGCTTCAGCAGTTCTCAGAATTGAAGGTTGAAAGTTGATGCAAGACCGACATCTGAGGTCTTCAGAGAGAAGAACATGGTTCAAGATCCACAAAGGGCTACAGCACCCAACTGATGAAGTCCACTATTGCAATACTCTGTGAAACTCAGTCCAAGCTACAGACAGGAATTCCACAGCTGTCCATCCCTGTCACAGGTGAAACAAATCCCAAGCCTCTTGGAAATCACTGAGCTTTCCCTCATCGCCTTAGGAAGGCCAGCATCCAACTGTGATGTCAACAGAAACACATGGATTGTGTGATGTCACATCCTGGTTCTCAGCCTTTGCTGAGAACATGGATTGGGGAAGATGTCCTGAGGTGTCTGCAGAAGCATCGTTGCTGTGAATGTTCTCAAAAAGTTCAAGACTGGAATTGAAATGCTGTTCCTTACTCTCTTTTGTTTAACTTCTCTGATCGCCAGCATCCACGCAGGTTTTTCTTCTCAACTTTTTAAATGACAAGGAGAACGGAACTGCTAGTAGCCCTACAGAATATACACCTATTGGTAAATTAAATTAGCCTGGGCTTATTCCTCATACCTGATGGCATATATGTATGACTTGTACTACAAACTGGTCATGGACTCTTCCACTCATATCTCATAAACAAGGATTTTGTCCAGCCTGCCTATGGGAAATGGTCTATGGACCTACTAGCCCTCAAACTGCCTGAGCATTGCTTGGCAGAGTAGAGGTTTGGGGAGGCTACAACAATGACAGGGGCTTTGGTAGACATCAAGTAGCATGGATAATCATAGACCAGTTCTTTAGCTGATGTCCTGCCCCTCTAATTTAGTAGCACAGGAGATGGCACTGCTGTCTGTGAGCAATATGTCTCATTTTATACACAGAGTGTGGCCTCCGACCAGCTTACGAGTCCTTTCAGGATACTGGCAAGAGGATCAAAGGAGGGAGATATGCCAAGGTTGGGGAGTTCCCGTGGCTTGTGAGCATCCAGAGCAAGGGGAAACATATCTGTGGAGGCACCATGATCAGCACATTTTGGATTTTAACGGTGGCCCACTGCTTTGCAGAGGAGGTGTGAGTACTCTGGGGAGGCGTGGACAGCCCAGGCGCAATGGCTTCATAACATGACTTCTTGTGGGATATGTATGTCCTTGGGGTCAACTGCGACTGAGCCAGAAAGAGTCCTGAAAACAGGAATTATCTCCTTTGGGACAGCCCAGGCGCAATGGCTTCATAACATGAATTCTTGTGGGTATGGGATATGTATGTCCTCGGTGTCAACTGCAGCATAGATGTGACTGAGCCAGGAAGAGAGTCCTGAAAACAGGAATTGTTTCCTTTGTGGAAAATAGACCCATTTTTGATCAGAAGTAGTGTTACAACAGAAATGTGCAGAAATCTGCATAACTAGGAGATGCAGAAGGGAAATATTTTGAAGGATGGTCTGAGCAGCTTTGTATAAATGCCCATGATGCTGTTCTGATGGCCCCAAGCATTTCCTGCACATCTACAATTTGCAGTACATTGTAAAAAGATAGTTGGGGCTGTTCAGCCTGGAAAAGAGAAGGCTTCAGTGTGATCTTCTAGTGGCCTTCCAATACCTGAAGGGGCCTACAAGAAAACTGGGGAGCAACTTTTTATAAGGGCAGTTAATGACAGAACAAGGGGAAATGGCTCTAAACTGGAAGAGGGGAGGTTTAGATTAGATATTAAGAAGAAATTCTTTCCTGTGAGGGTGGTGAGACACTGGAACAGGTTGCCCAGAGAAGCTGTGGTTGCTCCTCCCTGGAAACATTCAAGGCCAGGTTGGATGAGGCTTTGAGCAACCTGATCTAGTGGAAGGTGTCCCTGCTGATGGCAGGGGGGTTGGAACTGGATGATCTTTAAGGTCCCTTCCAACCCAAACCATTCTATGATTCTATAAAAAGTGCTGTATTTCATTCCAGCTTATTCCAACCCCCAAATTACCTTTGCTTTCATATAACCAACACCTTTACCTCATGGAGAGTCTGATTTTAAACCAGCAGTTTCTGGATAAATCAACCTCATGCAATGCCCAGGGGTAGAGTCCAGCCCTCTGTGAGCTCCCTCCAAAATTCAGCAGGTCCAAGAACCCAGACTGCTCAGTGACAAGTGACCTATGGCATCACAACCTGGAGCAGCTGGCTGGGGGCAGCATGGTCCAGAGCATCCAGCCCAGGGTACAGTGATCCTGAAGATCCAGCCCATTCCATCTGTTCATTAGCAACCAGGCTATTTATAACTTGGTTGCATTCACGTTCTACTTCTCCACCTCTCTCCTCTGAAAATTAGCTGTGCCTAGAAGTGAGGGTAGATTTCTGTGATATTTATAGCCAACCTACCTCTGCAATTTGCTGAGCATCACCCTGCCCTACTCAGGGGGAGGAGGCATCAACCTTTATAACACAAAGCCTTCATTTTTGCTTATGTCTACTCTTCTTCTGTTTTGTTTATAAGGCCACGAGATCTCACTGTTGTAGTGGGGGGAATTGACCTCAACCTCCCAATGGAAAAACATAAGCTGGACAGCTTGATCCTCCACGAAAACTATGACAGAATGAGCATGGAAAATGATATCGCTCTGATCCTGCTCAGCTCTCCCATCGAGTTCAGCAGTGAGAAAATCCCCATCTGCTTGCCCTTCACATCTGACAACAATACGTGGCAACACTGCTGGGTTGCTGGGTGGGGAACCACAAATGCAGGTGAGATGCTGTCAGGAGATGTATTTGCTAATGGAGGCTGGCTTTTATCTGGTTAAAGTAAATGTTCTTTCTCAGGAGGGTTTACCCATGCTAATGTCCAGTCCCTACCTCTCTAGTAAACACTTCCAGACCCTCCCAGCCTCTGCACATCCACCAGTTGTCTATTCAGTGCAAGAAGAGACAATATTCTGTCACCAGTCACCTACTGACGCCCAGAGCAAAGTCCCTGGTGTTCTGAGCATGTATGTTCAAGCTGAAACCTTAGATCCCACCTTTGCTCTGCAGGAACTCAACCTCTTGGCTTGCCTTTTTTGGCATCCAAAGACAAGCTCCACTCTGGTGGGCAGGTTAGACTGGGTCTAAGATGGTCTGGAAATGGAGGTCTAGGCTTGTCTTTGGCTTAATGTCTCTGAACCAGATTGATTTAATGGTGCTGACTACCCCTCTTCTTCACTCAGGTAGAACAGCAAATTGCTGTTGCTAATTGCTCTTGTTTAAGCCCTAATGAAAGTAGCTCCAGCACAAATTGTGACCCAAAATGTCTATCCTGAACAAATGTCACTAAATAACTAATGAGTTATTTCATTCTTGGAAAGAAGTAATTGGGATGGAGCGGGCAGGGTGGTGCCTTGAGGCTTTAACAATCCATCCTAGGATGTAGTAAGTGAATGTCCCATTTAATCCTGTCTCTTCTGCTCTGTAGGGTTGTTTTCTCCTCTCTAAACCTCTGCATTTTCCCCTCTTCGTCTTCATTTGCCTCACATAACAATAATATGAAGCACAACACTGTCTTATAGCTGTGAAACTCTCCTGTTTCACCAAGGTAACGTGCTCTTAGAAACAAAAAAGCAGGCGGCTGCTGCAGAGCCGCTCTGCAGCTTGGCAGGATTTCTCTTTAGCTAGTCTCTTTGCAAAAATGCATGGTGTAGCTCTGGAGATCAGTCTCATGCTGCTGCGTGGGCTGAGTTGACATTACTTCTATCCAAATCATACCCTGTGTGAGGTCAATGCACTCAGTCCTTCTGTCTGGGAGATGTTTCAGAACAAAACCAGCAGAAGCTGAGTTTGGTGAGAGGGATGTGTGATGATGTGCTATGGGCCATACCAAAAAGTATGAAGCATAGTTCCTCAGTGGGGGAAAAATGGATCATTTCTCATCTCTACCAGCCTTTTGTAGGTGGACATTTCTCAACTGGCACCTCAGGCAACACTAGCCTGACTTCCCTTCAACTTGCAGTCAAATAGACCTCAACAAGTGGAACAATCTCCTTGGAGATACCTACATCAAAGCATTTTAATCTGTGGGCACTTCCATGGAGCAGCCTCACCTTAACTGGGAAAGGGACCTGGCAACTTTCTATCTTTTGGATCTTTCCTTTGAGTCCCACCTTCCTAAAGGTGCTGGCAGGATTTAGCTCAGTCAAATATGGAAGAAGGAATGAGTTTCTAAAAATCTGGAGGTTTCCTCCCCAGCAGCAATGTCCTCCAAAAGTTAGTTTTATCCTTCAGACTCAGGTTTACTTTAAAGAGAAACGTGGGTGAAATGAGTGGGATTTCCAAGCATATTTTAGCCCTGCATATTTTCAGGGTTTTTGTTGCTTGCTGGTTCCTGCTGCAATTTCTGTTTTCTCATCTCAAGGAGGATAAAGCAGTTATTTCCATTGTGAACTGCCATCCTGAGAGCCACTTTGTGAAAGGTATAGCTGATCCCCTGGGCAAGGTATGATCCCACAGACCCCAAGAAAGCAGGAGGATAAGGAGATCATCTGTTCTGGGGAAAGCTCAGTGGACTTTCCTCCACAGGGCTTGCATGGGACCCCATAAAGAGTCCCTCAAACTGAGTTCCCTGGAAACATCAGTGAGAAACCTAAGGTGTGCAGTGCAGCTCATCTCAGGTCATCACCAAGACCAGCAGAATAAGCCCTCCCTTTGAGGGTCTTCCCGCTGTAGCACATCCCAGAGTTCATCTGCAAAAATACATGACTTTTTAAAAATCCTATTTAGCAAGCCTTCACTCCCCAGGATTTCAGCTTTGCCCATTAACATCTCCCCCATTTCTACCTACCTACCCACCTCCTAGTCTGGCATAAAATCAAGAGCGCAAGCTTCTCTTTGCTAATATTTGGACAACCCCTGCAAGCTCCTGTGACCCCAAGACCATATGGTCATGCCCTGAGACCCTCTTGCCTTGAGATGCTTTACAAATTCAGATGAGAGCAGTCCCAAGGGCTTGTCTCCATCTGTGGTTTCACTCTTACAAGTCTGCATTGTTCTGCAGGGTTTGTTAACCATTCTCTTCTCACTTGCTGGTTCGCAGTAGCAGCGCCAAAGTCCCACCTGCTGCAGAAAGCACGGATGAAGCTCATCAGTAGGGAGCAGTGCTTGGAGTGGATCCCGCAGCTAATGGAGAACATGCTGTGTGCTGAGCTGGACAGAGGAGAAAGAGGTGCTTGCCAGGTAAAGCAAACAGGCTCCCAGGTGACCATGCTGCCTATGGGGGCACAGGGACATTGGAGGAGAAGCATCTTCTCTTGAGGAGTGAACATTGATCCTTCCCACAGCTTCCTGGGGTTGCTAAAGCTTCTCTGCAGGTGGCCAGGGCAGAATGCCCAGGGCCCAAGGAACTGCCTGCAAAGGCATATTGACCCAGACAGCAGGGGTGCAGGACTCTTGGGGTTGGAAAGCAGTGATGGTTCTGGAAATGAAATACATTGTTGACTGGATGAGCCTCTCCTCCTGCTCTCCCCCTTGCTCTGGTTCCCTTCCTGCAGCGAGAGAGAAAGCAGCTCTGCAAGGGAAACTGTGAGCTGAAAGGAGGACAAGGGAGAAGAGTGGTTCCCAACAAGTCCTGTTAGATAGGAGACAGTTTGGGATGGCTCTGGGCACAGGATTTTGGATTCTTACCTCACAGCAATTTAAAAACCCAGTGTCTGCTGTGGCCAAGCTGTGAAGCAGTGGTGAGATGGGAGGAGTGGTCTCACATCCCTGCAGAGAAGGCTTAGCAAAACTTGGGCTGTGTCCTCCTCTTACCTGGTGTCCCCTCAGCCCTGGGCCAGTCAGTGCTGCTCTATCACCAGGTTAAATACTGAAAGAAGACAGGAAAGTTTGTCCAGGAGGGTCAAAGGAGGGGGAGTAGGAGAACTGGGAAGGAAATTTAATCGAGGAGTGTTTAATTTGAATATTAGAAACCTTTCTCAGGTGAGGTCTTGGCTCTGATCCAAATGTCCTTTGCTAACACAGTAGATTGGTCTGTGGGTGCTAGAACTAGTTACATCTTATTGCAGTGAGTTAGTGATATACAATGATGGACTTTTCAAGCTCAATTATGAAGAGTTTTGAGTGGTATTTGATAACAGGGAGTGCTAAGGGGAGAGGGCTGTCACAAATACTCAAATGTGAGAAAACCTCACTCAGAACTTGTACCCTCAGAACATACTCCACCTGCAAGATCACTGTCGTGATGTCAAACAAAGTCTGAAAGCCAAAAATCACCTTTTATTTCATAACATCCAACCTCCAACCCCTCCTCTGAAAGCCTGGTAAGGACTGGGCTCTCCTGCAACCTCTGCTTCAGGACTAAGACCTCCATCATCCGCTGAGCAAGGGTTTTCTTAGACGTGTCCATGTGTTTGCAGGGGACAGATGGGCAGCTTGATCCTGTAGGAATCATTCACTGAAGGAACTAAATGAACACCCAGGACAGAGAGAGATTCCCTGCCCTTTAGGCAGTGAGGACAGGGACTGTGGACTGCAAAGCCATTGCGAGCTGGGCTTGTAGCTGGGCAGTAGAAGGGAAGTTGACTTTGCAAAATCATTTTTTGATTAGCCAGAGAGCATCTGTCTCTGCCAACCATTCATTTAGTGACTCTCACCTCCATTAAATTCCATCAAAAATTTTAAAAAGAAGACTGCCACGAGATAACATTAACGTGATTAAAGAATGCACTTTCCCATCCCAGCCTTAAGTTCTGTGGCTGAATTATGCTGGTGAAACAGCAAGAGCACTTGTCCCCAGCAAAATGAATCTCCTGTATTCAGAAAGCTGATGAGGGTGCTATTTTGATCTATAATGATGTTAGAAGCGTCTGAGAAATGAAGTAGAAATGTGAGCTTTCCAAGCAGTGAAAGTAGACAACATTTACATGGGTGATAATTCTCATAACCCAGCAACTGCCCACTTTTAGTGGAAGCTTGACCAGACAGAAATGTCTTGAAAACTGAAATAAAAAGAGCAAGACAAAACCATACCCTAGGCTGGTGAAGCTCTTCAGCAGAGAAACAAGTGACATGACATTGCATCAGAATTTGCTCATAGACCGTTTTCTGGGAAGCGCTGATTGAATTTGGGTAGGGCACATTTTGGCCTTGTTAGGCTGGTTCAGAAATTTGGTGGCTTGCCTGTGGTAGGCTGTCTGGTAATGAACTAGGAGCCCAGGTCTGAACCTGATGCTTGCTCTGCAGCATGGACCACTGGACACCCAATTCTGTCCTGGGCAGATAGTGAGGCACACGGTAGGAAGTGCAATCTTACCAAGCTGTGCTTATCTATAAAGATTATGAGGTTTGTGTCAAGTGAGAATGAGGCCAGGTTTCCTAAATCCTTTACAAACTCAGTGCTGTAAAGGAGGTAGAGCAACCATGGGCCCGGATTTTGTCTATGGCAACCAGCTCTCTCCTGGATGATTTCCAGACACAGCTAAAGGTCTTTCATGGGACAGGAGCCACCCACAATAGAGTCCTAGAATCTCAAAATACTAAAATCCTAGAATCATAGAATAGTTTGGATTAGATGGGACCTTCAAAGGTCATCTAGTTACAACCCCCCTGCAGTGAGCAGGGATGTCTTCAACTAGATCAGGTTGCTGCTGCCCCATCCCTGTCTGACCTGACCTTGAATGTTTCCAGGGATGAGGCAGGATCCCTTTGGATCCTGGCACCCCAGTTTAGAGGCCAGGAAGGAACAGGAGCACAGGCAAGAGACCCCTGGTCAGGGAACAAGCCTTGGAGATGCTGAGCTTGCTGGTGTAGAAGTGGTCGCAATAAACCTGGAAGCCATGCACTGCAGACATGCATGATCTGCCTGGATGTGAAGTAGATAAAAGTCATATGTTAGCCGTTTCTGAGCTTTGCTGAGAATCAAGATACATTTGTTCATGTCCAAAGCCAGGCTAAGTTGGACAGGTTGCATCTAGACCCAAGGCTGTAAGTCCACATGATCCTGATCTGGATCCAAAGGATTCCATCCTAGGTCTTTGCAGTGTGTACCCTTTTTGTGCTAGATTTTCCCCATTGCAGAAAGCTGTTCTATATGAGTGACTAAAGCTACACAGAAGTCTTCAGCGGGGCATCATGTATAAGTTTATAGAATCATAGAATCATAGAATTGTTTGGTTGGAAAAGACCTTTGACATCATTAAGTCCAACTCTACCTGCCCGCTACTCAACCATATCTCTGAGCACCCCATCTACCCATTTTTTAAATTCCTCCAGAGATGGTGCCGCAACCGCCTCCGTAGGCAGCCTGTTCCAGTGCCTGAGAACCCTTTCAGTGAAGAAATTTTTCCTAATATCCAATCTGAACCTCCCCTGGCACAACTTGAGGACATTAAGGCCATTATTTTACTGTCCACTGCCTTAATACCCCCATGTGGCAACAGGACATGAATAGAAAGGCTCAGACATTTTACCAGCTGCCACCATACTAGTAGCAGACAAGACTAATTTGTGAATCACTGACCATATTCCTATAATAACTCCAGGAGATTGAATAGCAGAGCTCCCAAGTATTTGTATTTTAAAAAATATATATATAAATCTGTTCACTTAAAAAGAAAAATCTGTTGTATACCAATTCCCTAGCTGTTCTGCAGACAAATATATAGATTGGCTGTGAATTAACACTAACAGGATCTCTAATTGACTTATAGGTCTATTTAGTCATAAACATTAGCATTAATGGATGTTCATGGGGTACAAATGCTAAAGAACAGACACTGGAGATGGCCTATGTGTTATTTGTGTGTGTGTGTGTGTGTGTTTGTGCTACATTTCTTCCATGACCCCATGAACCACGATTGATGTCTAATTCCTTGCTTTCTTTTGTTAGGCTCTGATGCAATGGTAACTCGAACAATAATTAGAGTATAAGGGACTCAGAAAGCAAATGCCTCTTCAATGTCTTGCCTATCCAGACAAAATTCAGTAAATAGCCCAATTATATTTCAGAGAGTTTCTGCAAAGGAGGTCTGTGGGGGTAGCTCAGCGCTGTGGTGATTAGGACAGAGTGTGTTCAGCTGGAAGTCACAGTTCACATACAGTTCAGGTCAGCAGCAGATGAAGGGGGGCTCAGTCCCTGGCCTGGCTTTCGGGGAGAGGAATCATTGTGTGGCCACAAACAAGCTGTGAGATTGTTCCAGCTCAGTTTCACCATGCCCTGATATAGGGTTGGTCTGAGCAACGGGCTGAAGGTATCTACCCCCTTCCACTGACTGTAGCAGGAGGTGATCTTGGTCATCTCTGATAAATGTCTGAAATGATGCTAGGATGTATCTGGGTTTTAATTTCTTTAGTTCTGTGAAAAAGGCAGAGAAGGACCTCTTTCCTTCACCTGGAAGATGTCCCATCCACATAGAATGTGAGGAGTCTGGAAAGGACAAATACCTTTTACATCATCTGGGCTGCTCAGGGTTTTCACCCCTCATAGCTGTGGTGATAGCAGGAGTTGCTGAAGAACCCTGGGTGGGATTTATCCTGTCAAACACAAATATATTTTCTGTAGCCATCTGCATCTGTTGAATCATCTTTCCATCAATAGTGAGAAAAAAGCACTTCTGACATGTAATTAATCATAGAATCATAGAATGGTTTGGGTTGGAAGGGACCTTAAAGATCATCCAGTTCCAACCCCCCTGCCAGCAGCAGGGACACCTTCCACTAGATCAGGTTGCTCAAAACCTCATCCAACCTGGCCTTCAACACTTCCAGGGAGGGGGCATCCACAACTTCCTTGGGCAACCTGTTCCAGTGTCTGACCACCCTCACAGTGAAGAACTTCTTCCTAATATCTAATCTAAACCTCCCCTCTTTCAGCTTAAACCCATTTCCCCTTGTTTTGTCATTAACTGCCCTTGTGAAATGTTCTTCCCCAGCTTTCTTGTAGGCCCCCTTCAGGTATTGGAAGGCCACTATAATTCATAGAGTCTGTTTTGACCATCTATTATAAAATGAGATAAATCCCTGTACGAGTGCTTATTGCTCCCCATCAACTGATAGCAAGTCCAAGATGTTCAGTTCAGAGTGAGACAAGTGGCTCTAAGGCAGGGCAGTTGCCTACATCTAAGTCTCCAGTGCTATTTTATCCCAGGATGCCCCTGGCATCCCACTCCCCCATCTCAAACCATGTGCCAGTAATGGGCTGCAATGGAAGCACTGGAAACACCAAAGACAGGTGATCAATCTGGAACTGAACTCACCCCTCGCATCCTCACTTCATGTCTGCAGAAGAGTGCTAAACCACTGCAAAAGTGACAAAAGCAGCTCTTGCATCCTTTTACAAGCTCTTGCATCTTTATACTGGTGCTAATGTGGCTCCAAAAACTGCAAAGGAAGACTTGTGAAAAGGAATTTTTTTAAAGAAAAAGTCTGCAAATGAAAATTGAGTCCATAGAGGTAAATAATCACAAATGCAAGGAAAAGGTCACAAACCCAGGAAGTGTGGTCAGTCCCTCGGGCTGTTCAAAATATCTATATGGAGGTGTATAGATGATGGTCTGATTACAGCCTGTAAGAACGGAGAGTATCTACATGAAGGCTGAGGTTATAGACCCTTCTGCCTACCTGGCAAAGGTCTCCTGGGGGCCAGTAATCAAAGCCAAACACATTTCAGTTCAAAGTTACTACTCACCATATCAAATTACTATTGTACCTTGCCTTAATATTGAAGGCAATGATCGACTCTCCATTCTTGTGGTGGATTCTTTATCACTGAACTGTTGATAACAGTTGATTATCATTTGGTTGGAAAAGACCTTTGAGATCATCGAATCCAACTGTATCTGTCCACTGCTAAACCAGATCTCTGAGCACCTCATCCACCCGTCTTAAACACCTCCAAGGATGGTGACTCAACCAGCTCCCTAGGCAGCCCGTTCCAGTGCCTGAGAATCCTTTCAGTGAAGAAATCTTTTCCTGATACCAAATGTGAACCTCCTCTGGCACAACTTGAGACTGTTTCTTCTCGTTCTGTCACTTGTTACTTGGGAGAAGAGACCAACCCCCACCTCTCTCCACCCTCCTCCAAGGGACTTGGGCAGAACCACAAGGTCTCCCCTCAGCCTCCTTTTCTCCAGGCTCAACAACCCCAGTTCCCTCAGCCGGGAACTCATCACACTTGTGCTCCAGACCCTTCCCCAGCTCCGTTGCCCTTCTCTGGACACGCTCCATGACCAGAGGGTTTTTTTTTCCCTAAATAACAGATTGGTTTAAGTAGGAAGGTATCCTGGGGAGCCCCAGAACAAAGCAATAGAAAGACATTTTTGCATTTGCTGTCTCTTCAATTTGCTTCTGAAGGGTGCTTTGATGTGCAGCTTGTAAGAATTAGATCACTTTTCCTGTGTCCCATGGTTTTGTAGGGCTTTCATCATTTCATCATTTTATCATATGGGCAGACAAGTGAACACATTCAGGCTGTGGTGGCTTAATACTTTCATCTGGTAAAAAATTTCCTTCCTATTGCAAGGACCTGGGATGTTGATGATGTCGCATGTCTCTTTTGCTTTCTACTTCTGGGTTGTAGCTTTTGGTCCCTCAAACTGAAGCTGTTCAGTTTGCAGCAAGGGGGTCCAGCATTACTTTATCTGCCTGGTGAGGAAAGCTGTGGGGAGCAGAACATCTCTGAATCCAGCTGAACACAAAAACCTACTTTGTGCTTGCCCTCAGTGTGGGGGAATGGGTGTGATGACTCAGAAGAGCTGCTTCTCATTCAATTATGGTGAGTCAACAGGGCTTTAAGGGAAAGTCATGACTCACAGGCAGATTTAAATTCTTTGAAGGAGTCGACAAGCATGTGGTGGAGGGTGATCCAGCTGATGCAACATGCTGAGATTTTCAAAACTCTTTTAATGAGATTTCTCACCAAAGACTCATGAAGAAACTGAACTGTCATGAAGTAGAAGGGCTTTGGTTTGAGAGGGAGGCAACATAGAGGAAGGATTTGATGGGAGAAAGGACTCACAAGGAGAGTTGTGTTGGCATCTGTGCAAGGAATTGTGATGTTCAAGGAGGGCGAATGCTGAGATGACCGAGTTGATTGATGCCACAGCATTATTCAGAGTGGTCAAAATTAAAACTGACTGCAGAGGTGCAGCAGGATCTCGTTAATCTGAGTGACTGGAGGTTAAAACGGCAGACACAGTTCACTGTTGGTAAAGGAAGAGTAGTGAATACAGGGCGAAGCAACTCCAGCTGTACGCTTGCAATAATAGGCTTTAAATTAGCTATTACCATGTAAGAAGATCTTGGAGTAGCTGTGGATAGTCCTCCAAAAACATCAGCACGAGGCTCTGTGGAGGTTAAAAAGGCAACAAGAGCATTATGATTAATTAGGGAAGGAATAGGTATCAAAGCAAATGTGTGTTATGTCAGGGCAGTAATCTTGGGAGCCTACGTCTTGTGTGCTGTGTGCAAGTCCCATCCACCCCATCGGAGAAAGAAGTAGTAGTTTTAGAAAGGATAACAGGGACATGGAACGGCTTCTGACAGAAAGGGGAATAACAGAGCAGGACTCTGAGGCTTGTAAAAGAGATGTCTGATGGGAATCACACAAGCAGTGTGTCCTTGTGGCCAGGAAGGCCAACACTATCCTGGGGGCATTAAAAAGAGCGTGGCCAGCAGGTCGAGGGAGGTTCTTCTCCCCCTGTAGTCTGCCCTGGTGAGGCAACATCTGGAGTATTGTGTCCAGTTCTGGTCTCCTCAGTTCAAGAGGGACAGGGATCTTTTGGAGAGAGTCCAGCGGAGACCACAAAGATGATGATGGGCCTGGAGCATCTGCCTTACGAGGAGAGGCTGAGAGAGCTGGGACTGTTCAGCCTGGAGAAGAGCAGCCTGAGAGGGGATCTGATCAATGTCTATAAATATCTGAAATATGGGGGCCAAATGGATGGGGCCGGGCTCTTTTTGGTGGTGCCCAGTGACAGGACAAGGGGCAATGGGCACAAACTGGAACAGTGGAAGTTCCAGACAAACTTAAGGAAAAACTTCTTTCCTGTGAGGGTGCCAGAGCCCTGGGACAGGCTGCCCAGAGAGGGGGTGGAGTCTCCATCTCTGGAGATGTTCCAAACCCACCTGGACACTTCCCTGTGCAACCTGGTGTAGGTACCCTGCTTTGGCAGGGGGGTTTGAACCTGCTTTGTCAGGGGGGTTGGACTGGATGATCTCCTGAGGTCCCTTCCAACCCCCACCAGTCTGTGATTCTGTGAATATGACACAGATTTCTAAAGCCAAGAGCAACAAGGAAAGGACAGTCCAGAGCTCTCTTCTTGTCACTACTGTTCAAAACACAGAAGGAGGGGGTGTCAGATGGCCGTATCAGGCAGCAGACTTAAAACAAAGAGAAGGAAGTGTTTTTTCATCCCACAGATAATTAAACTATGGAAGTCACTGACCAGGATGTTGTGGGTATTTATCCTAAGGGATAAATGGATTCAAAAAGCAATTAGATAACTTCCTGGATGAAGATCTCTCTAAGGCTATTAACCACTGTGATGTAAATACAACTCTGTAAATACTTGCCCTGTTTCTCATTCTCCTTCCCTGAGCACTTGCTACGGATGTCTGTCAGAGGAGGATTCTGAGCCACATGGGTCTTTGACCAGATGCATTATATCTGCCTTTAAGTCCATGCCACCATAGTTACTAATGGACCCTTCTGACATCTGTGTGGATGGAGCAGAGTGGTCTTGTTCTCCCATTTTCCAACAAGGGGATGGAAGGACAGACTAGCTGAAGGCTCTCACCTGAGATTGAAAAGGGAGCCCTTTGATTCTATGATTCTAAATCCCATGAAAAGCATCCAGGTGGCCTGTGTTACCTGGTTAATTTTCAATACCTCTATGCTAAAAATGGCTGCAGCCTCCTTCCTTCCACCTTTCTCTAAAGATAGCTTGATCACGGTGAAATAATTGAAGAAATTGTCTGAACAAATAAACAGGCAAAAGCCTTCCTGCAGCCAGGGCAGCTCTAATGGCAAGTGTTGTTATTCACATGCTGACTCTCTCCAATTTACACCGAGCTTACCAACATGAAATTGAAACCAGCAATGACTTGCAAGGGTTGTGTATCCACCTAATGAGTATCAGATGGGTTGTTCTCCTTCCCCCAGAGCTTCTCCCACCTTGGAAGATTTATGTGGCTGGATGTGTTTGTTCTGATCAATTAACGTGTTGCAGACATGAATACAAATACGAAAGGAAGATGATTATGCTCTCAATCCAAAGCCCACTAAAGTCAGCAGAAAGGCTCCTGATGTCCACAAAAAGACTATGGCCATAGAGAAAAAGATTAACCTTTTCATTAGCTTCAGTAAACAAAGCACCTTGTTAGTCAGTGACAGTTTTTATACAAGCCAGAACTGTTTATCAGCAAATATATCATTGCTCTCACCTCTCCCAGTGGGAGAATTAACATGCAGTTGTGGAAGGCATGAATTCAGCACCGGATCTGCTTTGATGTGGTTGCTTTTTCACTCATCTTCTAGTTGACAAGAAACATGCAACAGAAGCAAAGATGCTATTTTTAGGGGTTTGATTTTTTTTACTGTCCAGAAACTTGGCACTCAGACTGAAGAGCAGGAGCAGGTATCTGGTGTGTGTTGCTGACCAGAAGTATTTCACCACCAAGATACAAGAGGCTGAAAGCTGAAAGTGATATTTAATAAGTTTTTCGATCTTTGGAGTCATTAACCTGAGCATTAATTAAATTACCACTACTGGAAACATCACAGAGCTGAGATAATTGTACCAGTGCTGAAAACTTGCTCCACCCACACCCTCTCCTACACAAGGATGGAAAACCTTAGGCCAACGTTTTTTGAGAGCTTAGGGTGGATACAGGGATATTCAGAAGTGTCCAAAAACTGAGTTAATTTTCTCTATCTTTAGCCCTGTAGAAACCAGGCTACTGATTCATCTGGGCTACTGCTATAATTATGTGAGCGAGATTATCACATGGAGAGGATGATTTAGCCCACTTCGTGATCAAATCATCGAGTTAAATAGCTGAAGTTAAGAGAAATGGTATGTTAGAAGTTGAATTCATGAAGTAGACCAGCTCAGCCCATGTGGAAGGGGACCTGAAGCAGGATTTGTGTCTCAGGGCTTGTGGATTAGAGAAATGGATTTGCAGCTGGTTTTTCACAGCCCTGCCTAACTCCTTCCCTGCCCAGGTTTTAAATCACTTTCCATCACTGATAGTCCCCCAAACCCTGCAGACAGCTCTCCTTTTCCTCACTGACCAGGTAGAGAACAAAATGAACATGATGAAAGAGGCAAACAAGGAAAAGCAGATCTGTTTCAAAAAGAAAACCGTGTGATGTATAGTTTAAACAGGGATTCCTGGCTCTGCCGTTGCCTCGTACAAATCGCATCCCTTTTCCGCTGTGGTTTTTCTCCGCTATGAAATACGATAAGACTTTTCCCCCCAAGGATAGTCACAAGGTAGCAGGAATTAACTGGTATTTAAGTGCCCTGGGAGAAAGATCCTTTACAAGTGTGAACAGCCTCCAAATTGGATACTCTGAAACCGATCTGCCCCGATAGTTTGCCAGTGCTAAAAATCTCCTGTACTGGGAAAAAGCCGGCACGACGCATCCCGACATATCACCGATCATCAGCCGTTGCTGCGTCACTGCCTTGCGAATGGCTCCCACTCTCTTGACTTCATTTATTATCTGGGTGTAGGAGGCTCGAAGCGCCTTCATTTTGCTACCAAGATAATACATTTGGCCTGTTCCTGCCCTGAGGGAATTAGCAGTAAAATTCCCAGTAATTTAATTGTGCCTACAGCCTAGGAGATGTTCATTCATTCAAACAGGATGCCATCGCCAAGGACACTGATAACGCATGGATCCAAGGTCACTGCAAGGTCACTTGTGTGATTCACGCAAATTCTTGGCTGAAACAGGGTCAGGAAATGTCTTTAGATTCTGAGTCTGAAGAGGATCCAGCAGCACTGACTGAGATGCAGACACAACTATAGTAACACCATTGCAGTGCAAACTATTGAAATTACAGTTGTACTTGGTGATCTTAAAGGTCTTTTCCAGCCTAAATGGTTCTCTGAATGCTGAAGCAACACTTATTTTCTATTTATCTTCATTTTCCCCTCTTATATGTGTATTGAACCAAAAAGAAAAATAGAAAGAGAATAAAAATTCTAAACACTATGAGTGTGGACCCTCCATGTAATGAAGTGAGTAGGAATTCTGACATAAAATTTAGTGGGTGCTGGTGATTTGCACAAGGGACTACAACCACTTCCTTACTCATTAATTAATTAATGTGTTAGCTCAGGGTAGCTGCTGGTGGAAAGGGGATCATACATTAATGACAAAGACATTTCTCAAGGTAGTGTACAAAGCGGGAAGGACGACATTTCCCAGGAAAGCTGATTGTCTTGGGAAATGAGTTTGTATTGAATTTCTTATTTGCCACGTGAAGTACTGGAAATAGGATAGAAAAAAGACACAAAATCCACGGTGGAAGGAAACTGTCTCCTTTAGAGCAGAGGCTGCACAGCACTGAAGATGTGCATGACTGCCAGAAAAGTGCTGTACCTGGCTAGGTGCATTTTGTCCTGGTTTCTTTTCTCCCTCAGGTTGTGTTCAGACATTGCCCACAGAGGTCATATGGGCAACTGGACGTACTCTCGATGTTCAAGCTACAGCAACAGCAGGACGTTCCTCTTTGCAGGGTGGCAGCAATGTGCATTTGAAGGCTTGAATGCACCAGGTGATTGAAGGTTGTCCTTGCAGTAGCAAGTAAGTGTTCAGTGAAATTAGTGTGGTTGCGAGAAGGATTTGTCAGGATTAGTGTTCATCTCTTGTCCAATTTCTGGATGCCAGCCTTCAAAATTAACAGTGCCAGGTACCCAGCACCTAAATGAACTAGTTTTGCAGAGAAGTCAAGGACTGAATGAGCAGATGTCCTTTTTCACTCCTGGCTGTTATCTCTTGGTGACATGATTCAGGTATCCTTCTGGGACCACAGAGTGTGTGGAAAAAGCTGAGAAGGTCAGAGTATTGCTCTGAGCCAGAGCTTGTGACTGATCTCCTCCTCTTACCTTCTGTATCTGTTTATTCTGCAGGGATCTCAGGGCTGAGCTGTGAAATTTTGAGTCCAAAATTTCCTTGTGCCCTCAAATCCTCACGAACTTGGGATAGAGTTTGATTTACCTAATGCAGCTGCTGTGAAAGACCTGAGGTTTGATTATAATAAATTCTAACATGTTATAACATCCTCCTTATGCTATAGGTGGACAGCGGGGGACCTCTGGTTTGCAGCTACTGGGACACCATGAAGTGGTTTCAGGTTGGCATCGTCAGCTGGGGACAAGATTGCACAGAAAAGCCAAACCATGAGATCTTAATGTCTGTTTACAGCTACCTTGACTGGATCGAGGCTCAGACAGTCATAAAGGGGAAACCTTTTTTCACTGAAGGCATGGATAACCATGCACATGCCAGGATGGCTTCTTCCATGGCTGAGACACAGCTGGTGTTTCTTGAGTATTCTCTCCTTTTATTTATCTCTTTAATTGCATTTACATTACTTTAGAGAAGATTTTTCAAAACATAATAAAAGTCTGAACTACCATCTCAGTCTTTTTTTGTTGCTGACTCATATAGTTGTGTTTCAGGTCTACCTGCTCCAGGCACAGTCACTAAAATGAAACACCACAGTGAGAGGGGAGCGATGAAGAGGCCAGAGGGATGAAATGAGAGAGCCAGAACATAGACAAGAGAAGCCATAATCCTCTGAAAAACACAGATTTTTCCACATTGGTGGGTCACATCAGGCCCAGTTATTTGCTAAGCTCATATGTTAAGTCAAGGTGTCGCATCTGAAGGAACTGCTCCCCTTCGAAAGCTGCAACCCTAGGAAAGGTCTTAGCCTATTCAGTTGCCTATTATCTTAGCTGTTGGTAGGATAGCTCTCGGTTAATGTATCTCACAGCTAATTGTTAGCTGAACTAATGTATCTTCTATCTTGCAGCAGGCCCAAGCTGGGATCATCTTCAGAGACCACAGTAGCTGTTCAGGTGATACGTCAAGCTGCTGGGATATGACTACCTGTCAAATTCAGTGTCTCCCTAAGCTAGAAAAAGGACAAGAAATCTTTTGGGCAATGTTGAAAAGTGTAGCATCATATAACTAATTAGTTTTATTTACCTTGATTTTATTTACCTTGATTGTTGAAGGCAATAGAGAAAAATCTGTCTGGCTGAAGAAAACTCTTCCTGAGCCATCCATAAAGTGCTCTCTACAGAAGTCCCTCAGCTTTGTGATTAGCCAAAATTAATCCCTGGCAAGTAAATGGTAAATCAAAAGCTAACAACATTTCCCCCCCCCCCACCCCGGTTAGAGACCTTTTACATGCATGTGCTGAGAGGTCCACATCCCAGCCTGAGCTGGGGCTGAGCTGATCCTTCATGCAAGGTATGGTCCTTCCTTGCTTCTCTAGTGACAAAGTGTATTGCAAAATATGTTCTGGTCTTCACAAGAAGTTGCTTTTATTTGGAAGTGATGGGGAAGGAGGCAAGCAGCAAGGTCTCCTTCATGTCCCACCTTTGCAACAACATAAAAGCACCTGTAATTTGCAGCAATGATAAAACTCAGTGAATGTGCAATGGGACAGAACCTCACAAATTGTTTTTAATTACCTTGATATTTTGTGGCTAGTTGGTGGAGAAGCCTTGTAAATGAGAATTAATTCATCTACCTTAAGCTAATGCAAACCCATCTTGGCATAAAAATCAGACTTTATTTTCTGTGTTATCTGAGCAGAAAATAATGCTTAATTATTATTAGTTCTGAGTAATGCTTATGAAAATTGCTCCACATTAATTTCACATGGCTGACTGGCTAATGGATGCATAAGGGTCTTGTAACCCTTTGCAAAAAGACTAATAAAAGCTAAAAACAAGGGGAATATATTACTTTAGCAGCTATTAGTAGTAGACAGTGTCTGCTGGCATTAATACCTATATTTATTTTTCTTTCTATTAATAATATATCAACACATTCTAGAAGCTATGGCAGGGGCTGGACATCAGGAAATATTTCCTAATGCTGCAATCTATTCAGCTACAGAATTGTTTCTCCCAAAGGAAATGAGATATGTCCTCCTGCTTGAATTATTTTAATGTAGGGTTTGTATAAAGCACTCTTGTCTACAGCACATGGCATGGAAAAAGCTTACAGGGAACTGCAAAAGGACTCAGTAGGTCTTTTCTGTCAGTAGCATTTGTGAACTGATAATGGTCCATGTTAAATGAAGGTGATGCTACTTATTGGTTATGGCATGGCACTGCTGCTGTGGGTTTTGATCCATCCTGATCATTTACTCAATGACCTTGGGTAAAGAACTTCATGACTCAAGTTTCCCTACTTGTAAATTGAGAGAATGAAATTGGTTCACTTTGCTCTATGAAAGCATCAGTTCTTCTGTGATGCCCAGTGACAGGACAAGAGGCAACAAGAGCAAACTGGAACACAGAAAGTTCCATCTGAAGATGAGGGAAAAACTTTACTTTGAGGGTGCCAGAGCACTAGAAGAGGCTTCCCATAGAGGTTGTGGAGTCTTCTTCTCTGGAGATGTTCAAAACCCGCCTGGACATGATTCTGTGCAACCTGCTCTAGGTGAACCTGCTTTAGTGGGAGGATTGGACTAGGTGATCTCCAGAGGTCCCTTCCAACCCCCACCATTCTGTGATTCTGTGATCTGAAGATGATGGCTTTTGTGCAACTTTGGCAACAAGAGGTGGTTGCAAATGAGAAGTGAGGAGGGCTCCAAGTCAGTGGGAGGGTCGTGTGAGAGAGAAGGAGAGCTGAAAGAGAATCAGTTCAAGGTCACTGATAACTACCCCTGTAGAAATCCAATCTTCATTTAGGGTCATCCTCCCAGACCTCTCTCTCACGGCTTCTCCTCAGTAGATGTGACATAGGTCATCTGAGGACAAAACAGCTCCCAGTGTGATCCTTTTAGAGGGACTGAGTTTTCACATTTTCTCCTTTTTCAGCCTGTGCTTCCTCACAGGGCTAAGACACAATTAAAAGCATAGACTTGTGTTCTGCTGCTCCCTTCAGCATCCCAGTCACCTCTGTCCCTCTGAGGAGAAGGCAGGTGGCACACATGGCTGTGACGGCAACTGTTGGCATCCACTTGTTGGTTCACGTGCATTGCATGACATGTTTTGACCTTGTGTATGTGTCTTTAGCTGTTTGACTTCAATGCAAGCACGATGTCAGAGGGTTTATTTTTCTGATTTCTCTTATTTCCCATGTTTTTGTGCACCCACCAGGCAATGAGTGAAAAAGCACCTGTGGATATGGTAAAAATCATAGGAGGTCAGCACTTTAATTGAGTCTTTTTTTTGGTGGTAAAGCAGTCTAGAGGAGGCTGCAGAGGATCAGCACCCATTCCCACATTTCCCAGTGACTTCCCAGGTGGCTTTCTGGATAAGCTATTTTTCAGGCTAAAGACTCAGTTTATCCTTCTGGAAGCATGAGAGTAATTAAAAGACAGGGACTTCTCTTGGGATGCACTAATTGTGATAGTGATTAATCACTGTTGTTAACTAAAGTGAAGACAGCTCTGGGACAGAAAACACTACTGACGATATTGAACTACTTGGTTTATTCAACAGCTGCTGAACATTTCTGGTCTTAGGCTGAATAGGTACTTTAGGTAGGTGGATTATGGTCTGGAGAAGAGCTTGGCTTTGGGATGAATACAGGATGAAGATTGGTAGCCATTGACATGCCTAACCAAGCTGTTGACATCCCTAAATGCACTCCAGACATACAACCACACCGTTCCCTGCAATGGGGGAGCACTCAAGTGTGATGGATCTGTGCTGAGCAGTGTCCATCCTTTGCATAGCAGCTGTGCTTGCTGACCTTGAAGAAACACCTATTCTGCTTGAAGGATTTTGCTCAGTTGTCATTTTTACTCTTTGAGCTTTTTAATACCAGGCAAATCCCTCTGGTTTTGGCTTCTCTGGTAGTCCCATGACACACTACTGATCATGGATGGCTTGTCTAAGCAATGCTTGAACTGCCCTTATACTTCAAGAGCACCAGCTTGGCTACCTCTGGACAGATCATACTTCTTTGCTCTTCTAACACTGGTGTGCACCACTCCTGGTGGTTATTAGGGCTTGCAAAATGAACTATCTGGCAGCAACTGTGTTTACAACATCCTGCAGCATCATAAAACATCCTCTGGGTATTTCCAAGTATCTGTGTTCAAAGTGTCGGCTTCCCATGTCCTTTTCTGAGAGGTGTCTTGTGCTTGCTAACACTTTCTGTATTCTCAACTGATTGCTTTCTCCATGTCTCATCATGACTCACTGCTTCAAGGGCTCTTTAATATGCAATTCACTTTGTTCCCACAGCCCAGACCACTAAATGATTTAGAATGGCTGCAGAGAGGAGCACTGCATTCGGCTCCTCTGCGGAGAAGGGTGGGCTTCAAGACACCACTGCAAAGGAAAAGTTCCTCTTCCTCAAGGCTTTTGAATTTATATGTCTTAACATTAACTCTGCAAACTTTAATCACAATGTAAGCAACTCCAGAGCTAACCCACGTGCCTCCAAATTAGATAAATGATGAGGAAAGGATGATGATGACTTAGGCACTGAATGCAGACACAGGCAGAAATTCAGTTCTGTAGCAACCCTGTGAGATCCTAGAGGACCTCTGTGGGGTTGAGGAGGGGTAACTTAAAAATTGAGACAATAAGTTGTGAGCCATCTGAAATTCACAGAATCACATAATTATTAAGGATGGAAAAGATAGCTAAAATCATCCATCCCAACTCATCCCCACCATGCCCACTAAACCATATCCCTGAGCGCTGCATCTACATGTTTCTTTAACTCCTCCAGGGATGGAGACTCCACCCCTTCCCTGGGCAGCCTGTTCCAATGTCTGACCACTCTTTTGGAGAATAATTTTTTCCTAATATCCAGCCTGAAGCAACCTGAACTTGAGGCCATTACCTCTTAGTCTGTCACTTGGGAGAAGAGACCAATCCCCACCTTGCTATAACCTCCTTTCAGGTAGTTGTAGAGAGCAATAAGGTCTCCCCTGAATTCCTTTTGAGAGCTATTGGGAGAAGAAAGCTTTATTTTTTGTTCTCTTTTCTTTTGTCACACTGGGAGAGAATTTGAAGGGACTTGTGCCTTGGACATAGATGGGAAGGAATTTCCTCAGCACCAATGTGAAAAGCATTGCTTCAGTCTGAAATGCATAAGAATACGGGTAAAAGATAGGAAAGTGAGGGTATCCACTGAAGAGGCTCATCTCAAGCAAAAATTTGGGGAGCAACCTTGGTCTGAACAGAATGATGGGAAAGGGCCAAGGGAACAATAGCAAATAGTCTGTCAACTATAACCATGAGTTTACAACCCACCCCTGAAACAGAGTGTGCTGGGCCAGTGGTCTACATATTCCTTAATATTATTCCATAATAATTTGTCTTATATTGCAACTTTCTGGTCAGAGATTCAAGTTAAAATTGATGCTAAACAAAGCAGAGGGCTTCGGTAGGATAGGAGGGGACCCAAGAGTGTTGCAATGACTCAGGGGCACTGAAGAGGTGTTGAGACACCTCTAGCCATCTGAGTGTTGCTGCCCCAGCCGTGCTCACACCAAGCGTCACGGAGGTGGAGTGGGAAGCTGGAGCTGATGTGTAGGGGAGCATGAAGAATCACAATGTTTATTTGAGGCGAGTCCAATTGCTGGTGTCTTGTGACAAGAGAATTATTTTGCAGATGAGTGAGTGGCTGTCACTCTGTTTGCATGACTGGTAATATCAGAATGAAGCCATTCGTGCAGAAGGAACCTGCCAGAAAATGTGTGTTGTCACATCCAAGGTGCCTGGGGTATGGGTTCAGGGTATGCTGCCACTTGCAAATACCTCTGATGCCCCACGTTTGAACTGGTTTCCCGGAGGAACCTGGCACTCTATGTCCTTTAGGAGAACATAATTCTCTCCAAAATGCTCTATGTGCTGCCAGATCTCAGGGTATGGTCTTTAACTGTTCTTTGTTCACTCTTCATCCAGTATCAAGAGGATGCAGATCTTGGGCAGGACCTTCAGCATGCTGAGTCTGAATGAGATGGAGTCAGCTTTCTTTGTAGCAGCCCATATGGTGCTATGTCTTAGATCTGTGACCAAACCAGTGTCAATAACACATCAGTGTTTTAGCTACTGCTGAGCAGTGCTTGCACAAAGCTTTCTCTGTTTCTTGTGCTGCCCCACCAGTGAGTCAGCTGGGGTTCCACAAGAAGTTGGGATGGGAAACAGGTAGGACAGCAGATCACAGAATTACAGAATCAAAGAGTGTTGGGAAGGGACCTTGAAAGATCATCTAGTCCAATCCCCCTGCTGGAGCAGGAACCTAAATGAGATCACACAGGAAGGTGTCCAGGTGGGCCTTGAATGTCTCCAGAGAAGGAGACTTCACAACCTCCCTGGGCAGCCTGTTCCAGTGCTCCATCACCCTCACTGTAAAGAAGTTTCTTCTCAAGTTTAAGCAGAAACTCCTGTGTTCCAGCTTACAACCATTGCCTCTTGTCCTACCATTGGGCATCACAACTGCCCACAGGGATATTCCATACCATATGACATGAAGCTAAGCAATAAAATCGTGAGGAAAGATGGAGGAAGGGGGAATATTTGAGGTTATAGCATTTGCCTTCCCAAGTATTGTTATGCATGGTGACGCTCTGCTTTCCTGGAAACAGGTGCACACTTGCCTGCTGGTGGGAAGTAGGGAATGCATTCCTTATTCTGCTTTGCTTGCACATACAGTCTTACTTAATTTATGAAACTGTCTTTATCTTGACCTGGAAGGCCTTTACACTGGATCTTGGACTCATATTTTGCTGGTATTGTTAAAGCATCCAAAACTCATGCACCTCCAAGGACTTGTTTAAAACCACTGCTGCAGGTTAGTCCTTGCATAAACTCCAGATGACTCTGTTATACTCCCCCTGCAATGAGCATGCAGATGTTGTGGCTTCCTATCTCCAGTAACCTCAATGGCACCAAGACCTCTTCTCCAGCCCCAATACCAACTGATAGAACCCTGCCTGATCCATATGGTTAAACTTTCAGCCTCCAAATCAGGGT
>NW_010328146.1:1381-8006 GCF_000700745.2 Antrostomus carolinensis | reverse complement strand
TGGGAGGTGAGGAGGGATGTGAGGGTGATCAGAGGTGGATGGGGGATGAGGGAAGGAAACAAGGCAGTGAGCCCCACCAGCCCTGTGAGCACTTGTGTCACTGCAGGCATGTTGACGTGGCAGGATGACGGTCAGCGTGACCGTGTGTGTGCCACTGTGAGGGCATCTGTGTCCACCAGAGCGAGTCTGTGTGTCCATGCCCAAGTGTCCCCAGCAGCAGTGCCACCCAAGCAGGAATAAGGGTGCCACCCACCTGCCCTGGGCACACAGGGCTGCACACTCACCTCGAGCAGGGATCCTGTGTATGCCCCAGCCATGGTCCCCCCACCTCCATCCTTCCAAAATGCTCCACCAGGGCTGGGTGCTGAGTGAAGTCAGGGCAGCAACCTGTGTTTCCATTGCCTGGAACCTCAGAGGGTGTCCACAGGGCTCCAGAATAAGGGTGCCACCCACCTGCCCTGGGCACACAGGGCTGCACACTCACCTCGAGCAGGGATCCTGTGTATGCCCCAGCCATGGTCCCCCCACCTCCATCCTTCCAAAATGCTCCACCAGGGCTGGGTGCTGAGTGAAGTCAGGGCAGCAACCTGTGTTTCCATTGCCTGGAACCTCAGAGGGTGTCCACAGGGCTCCATTCCTCCCCAAAATGACCCTGAACAGGGCAAAGCAGAGCCCTTCCCCACATGCAATCCTGGCTGCAGGAGAGGGGGTGACCAGGACCATCCTCCTTCAGCCAAGGCCCAGAGAAATCAGACTCGGGCTGAGGCTTTTTCAAATACTTGCTCAGTCAAGAGAGAAATGGAGAGATGCTGTTTTGGGTCAAAACAAACCCATCACCACAATACAAAGCAAATTGCTTTTTAATACATAACCAAACACAGGGGGTGAGGTTTGGGACATCTTTTTCTCTTCAGCATCATCCGTCTGCCAAGAGCAACACAAAGAAATCACGAAGCGTAAAATGAGACCCTGCCAGGAAAATAGATGTTCTATGTACAGACACGACGTATGAGGAGATAAGACACAAGTAACAGAGCACGGGGGGGTCTGTCCCCTGCCCAAGGCACCTCTTGCAGGATCAGGAGCCCTCAGCACCCCTCAGCTGGGACCGTGCCCTGTTTCACATCATCTTACAGGTGCCAGGACAACAAGGGCTGGTGAGCAGAGTCCATCCTGCTGGTTTTCAGGTCCACTGATTTGGAAGGCTCCGTATCACAGAGACAGAAAGGTGAGTGTTTTGTCTCAACCACAAAGACTCATTGTCTCAAGGGATGAGCAGCCTTGCTGATAATGAGAGACGAGCTCACATCTTCCAGGTGTGTGATCAGAGACGCTGTGGGATGTTGGAAGGACACCCCACCAGCTCCCTGCCTCACTCCCTCGCTGATCAGGGAGGGACCCACAGAGTGACCAAGTGACTCCTGCATGTGCACAAAGATGGTCCCCACCCACCTGCCGCTGCTGATGCCAAATCCCATGACAGCACCTGCCGCTTCAGATGCTAACTGAAGAAAATTAGGTGGAGATCTGAGAACTTTTGTCTATAAAAAGGTGAATTAATAATGGGAGCATGTGCACCCGCCACCCAAGGATCCCAGAACAGCTGGACTGAACTTTGCTGGAACCAAGGAGTGGTGATTCTGGAAACTTTCCTGCCTCTCTCCATTTTCCCTTTTCCAATCTTTTCTCTTTCAATCTTCCTTTTTTCTTTCCCAGCTTCACTACATCCCTGGCACACAAGGGGAACGTCGTTATGAGTTTTAGCATCATCAAGCAATCACTAGTTCTTAGTATTGTGATAAGTTTTGATATGGCCAGATAATTAATTGCAAGATTGGAGAGTTAACGTTTAGGTTGCTGTAGGTGATGGGCATTGCTGGTGTTTGCTGAGCTGCTGCAAGTTTTACTTGGTCAGTAAGTGGCAGCAGGGTGGAAGGTTCCTTTGCCAAGTCATTCGTACTGTTGTGAGTTTTCATTGCCAAATCATTTGCCTTTTATAACACCGCTCCATTTTTCACAACGCCCTTTAATAAACTGTAGTTTAATAGAACCTCTCAAAGTAATTGTCATCACTACTGCACAGAGATTCAAACCAACCTCCCCTAATCCCACCAGAGTGGGATGGGACAGCCAGTCAGCAACTTGTCCCATCCTAGGTGCTCCTCCAGGCCACTTCAGAGGGGTCTGGCGTGTCTCCAGCACTGCCCAGCTCCCAGGAACTCGACCCTTTCCAAGACCCATCTTGCCCTGGGAGCAGCCCCAGGAACCCCAGCACAACGAGGCAAAGCAGGGCACGAAGGAAGGGAGCCAGGGAGATGAAGCTATCCCACACCCCGACACATGCAGGCTTGCTGCTGGGCTAGCCCTGCACTAATTACCTGAGTTTACTGGTTTAATACTGGTGTGAGAGGCAGACGTGACGCTCAGGATGACGGGTGCAAGGGGGGAAGATGTGGAGGACCCCAACCACTCTGACCTCTCTGACCAAGGCATTTGGTCTTGAATCAAAACCTTCCCCTGTCCCCTCATTGCTTTTTGCCTGATGGATCTGGGAGAATTTGCCCTGTGGTTGGGAAAAAAAATTAATTCACATTTTAGGATAAAAAATACAAAAGAGGGAATTTGACAAAGTGGTTGTGCTGGTCTCCAGGACAACAGTTTGAAGGGCACAAAGTTGGTCCAAAGTGGAGAGGTGGACAGCAGTCACTGTGTCCTCACCCTGCTGTAAGGGAAGGTCACAGCCTGGTACCTGCTTCTCCTAAACTCCCTGGGAAGGCTGCTGAGGAGCCCAAAGTCCCAAGGTGCCTCTCCTCTCACCAACTCCACCTCCCACAAAGACCCTTCAAGATGCTGCTGAGCTTTTCCAAGTACTTGGTAACAACATCTATTTGTCTAAAGGAACTGGGGCACCAGGGGCTCAGCAGGAGGAGAGGAGATGGAGAGCACAGGAGGGAAGGAGCAAGGAGCAGAGCAGAGGGGCTCAGACAAGGGGACCAAACAGGAACATGACCAAGGGTGGTCAACACACACAGGTGATGAGGAGACCACGCTGCATCATGAAAGAGCAGTTCAGTGCTGTGGGACCAGTAAGGCCAGCAGGTCTGTCTGCAACAGGTTGCCAGGAACACACGGACTGGCAAGCAGGAGGTCCTTTCCTTGACCCCAAAAATCTGATAAACCTTCCTGCTGGCAGGGCTGCATCTCCCTGAAAGACTTCTCATGGAAAAAATCCAAAGGGGTGATGGCTTGAAAGTGGCAGAGAGGAGATGGAGATGAGATCTGAGGAGGAAATTCTTCACTGTGAGGGTGGTGAGACAGTGTCCCAGGTTGGCCAGAGAAGCTGTGGCTGCTCCTCCCTGGAAGTGTTCTCAGCCAGGTTGGATGAGGCTTTGAGCAACCTGGTCTAGTGGAAGGTGTCCCTGCTGCTGGCAGGGGGGTTGGAACTGGATGAGCTTTAAGGTCCCTTCCAACCCAAACCAGTCTGGGATCCTATGATCCTGGGCTACCTGAAAGCTCTACTAGGGTACCTCACTCCAGGCACTGGAAGACAAAATCCTGAATGACCAGGAAGCACAGGTTGTGCATGGCCAGAAGTCACCATTGCTGGTGGCCTTTCAAAATGTGGCTCCTCGTTCACAGTGATGCTTCAAACCAGGCTGCTGTGCCTGCACCCCTCCAGCACCACCCTGAGCTCCATCCCTATGAGCAGGGACCAACCCTCAGGTCCTGCAGCCCTCACACCTCACCTTGAGCTGGATCTCACAGGCACAAAGCGGCTGCCCACCTCCAAAGGATGCTGATGGGAAGCCAAGGTGCTGCTTGGAGGAGGGCAATGCTCCTGCACCCACCTTTGCAGGAAGAGCTGCTGAGCACCTCAAAAATGAGCCTGGTGAGGAACACAATGCTCCAGGGTGGCTCTCAGTGGGACAAGGCAAAGCACCCAACTCTTGGTGAAGGGATATTTTGGAGGCATCTCTCAGAAATGCACTCTCATGTCCAAAAAGGTGGTTTCTGTACTGGCCCTCAGGCAGTAACACGTGGTCCATCTCAGGGGTGCTGGGATCTGCGCTGGACCCCACTAAGAGCCCATTGTGTTGCACCAGACCTGCCCCACCGCATCTCCGAGGAGCTGCCCCAGCTTGCAGGAACCAGGGCTGGCACTGCCTGAACCACTTGTCCTGTTCCCCTTCCCAAGAAAATCTGGGCTCTGGGGGGAGTATGGGGGGCTCTTTGGAGAAGCCACCACGCCCTGGCAGCTGGCTGACTCCTAAGGGTGCTGATGGTCGTGCAGGGAGAGCAGCCTCCTCACCACAGAGGTCCCCAGCCATGGAGAACAAGGACTCATGCAAGCTCTGTGCAGGGCAAGGAGGAGACTGGGAGGGCAGCAACCACAGCCCAGTCCCCGAGAGGCTCTCAGGGCTGCTGGCCAGCAGAGCTTGTGACTCCAGCTGTGTTCCTGCTGCTTCCAGCTCTTTCTGAGCTGTGGTCATCCAAGCCTCTGGTGAGCAACCTCCAGGAGAATCACTCTGACTCAAAGCATTGGCTGGGTTTGCCTGCACCAGGACATTGTGCCACTGAGTCACTAGAGCATTTGAGTGCAACGGAGGTGGGTAGCTGGAGCCCACCAGGTGACACCCAGGCTGGCTCTGATCATCAGGAACAGCGTTATCCACAGGAGCAGAGGAGGTAACCTCTGCTTGAAGCACTTGTCCTGGGTTTGCCAGCTGAAGTGCTACAGAAGGCTTGGTGCTGGAGACCAGGACATCCAGAACAGTTCCTCCCACCAGCCTGGCTGGGTTAAATGGGACTTGCTGTTCTGGTTGAGCAGAGCTGACCTCGGATGTAACGTTGACTAGAGACACCACAGCATCTTGGCCTTGTGCACCCAGTGCCTGGGGCTGTGCTGGGGCTTGAAATGCTGAATTAGTTGCCCAGCAGTGGTGGAAATGAGCTGCAGGACCATATTCCTCATGGCAGGGTGATGCACTGCACTGCAGGAAGTCCATGCTCTTCCCAGCATCCTCCCTGAGGAGGATCTGCTCCACATAGGATGTCACCTCGGTGCCTAGTGTCTCACCAGCCTCCTGAGCTGGCAGCTCTTGCTCTGCACCCAAACTGAGCAGAGCCTCCTCCTGTCGCTGCAGCTCTGCATTGTCCATGTTGAAGCTCTGGAGGGTCTGGCAGATGTTTCCATCCAACTTGCTCTTCTCAAAGAGGGTTTCAATAACACCTAGGAGGGAATTGCTGTCCTCCTTGGCATTGACAACTTCCTCGCTCTGGCTCGGTCCATCAGGCTCAGTGATGAGATGTGACAAGGAGAACTGAGGCATGTTATCAGCATGGGAGGTGTATATGGATGCATCCTGCCTCATCATGGCCCCAAGAAGAGAGTTGGGGTCTACTGAGTGCTGCTTTGAGTGGGTGTTTGCTTGTGTCTGCAGCTCCTCCTTCGCCTGGGAGCAATCCAGGAACTCAGGAAGGTCATTCCCGTACAACACTGCTTCCCCAGTGGCAAAGCTAAAAGGCAGCTGCAGGCTTCTCTTCCGCAGATGTTCCTCCCCTTCTTCATTCCTTCAGGGTGGAGGGAAAAAGAGATGGAAACAGTGTGAGCACCTTCTCCAGACCAGGTAAAACCACCCTCCCAACAGCGAGATGGGAGCTCACAGCCCTGCCCCGGCTTTTCTGAGGAAAAAGGTGCTGGACTGGGCTGGCTACGATGCTGCTGGTGGAGAACTGGGGCTCTGGGGAGCCTGTGGGGAGGTCACAGAATGGCCTGGATTGGAAAAGCCATTTAAGATCAATGAGTCCAACCATGAACCCAACACTGACAAGTCCCCTATGACTAACCCATGTCCCTCAGCACTATGTCTACACGACTCTTCAATCCCTCCAGGGATGGGGACTCCACCACTGCCCTGGCCAACCCCTTCCAATGCCTCAGAACCCTTTCAGCAAAGAAATTCTTCCTCACATCCCATCTCACCTGCCCTGGCCACAACTGGAGCCCATTTCCTCTTGTCCTGTCCCTTGGGCCTTGGTTGGACAGACCCACCCCCACCTCTCTCCACCCTCCTCCAAGGGACTTGCACAGAGCCACAAGGTCTCCCCTCAGCCTCCTTTGCTCCAGGCTCAACACCCCCAGTTCCCTCAGCCACAAGGGAACTCAGCACACTTGTGCTCCAGACCCTTCCCCAGCTCCGTTCCCTTCTCTGGACACGCTCCAGCACCTCCATGTCCTTCTTGGACTCAGGGGCCAAACACTGAACCCGGCGCTCCAGCTGCAGCCTCACCAGTGCCCAGTGCAGGGGGAAGAGAACTTCCCTGGTCCTACTGGCCACGCTAGTCTGGTCTGCACAGCTCAGGGAAGGGCTGTGTGTCCAGGGCTCACCCCAGGCAGGAGTGAGTGTGTTTGCAATCACCTTCTCAGAGCTGTTTTGCTCATGTCCCCCTGCTACAGGAGACCACGTGCTGCAAAGTGCTGACCATGCCACCCAACTACCCCTTCTTCCACACACCCTGAGCAGGTCCACGGTCACCCATGCCAAGAGCAGGTGAAGGCAGCCAGTGATACTCACGACAGGGCTCGCTGCCGGGCGATGATGCAGTCGGGCTTGCCCCCTTGGTA
>NW_010328146.1:0-1076 GCF_000700745.2 Antrostomus carolinensis | reverse complement strand
CAGGTTGCACAGGAAAGTGTCCAGGTGGGTTTGAACATCTCCAGAGATGGAGACTCCACACCCTCTCTGGGCAGCCTGTCCCAGGGCTCCAGCACCCTCACAGGAAAGAAGCTTTTCCTCATGTTTAAGCAGAACCTCCTGTGTTCCAGTTTGTGCCCATTGCCCCTTGTCCCATCGCTGGGCACCACTGAAAAGAGCCTGGCCCCATCCTGCTGACACCCACCCTTTAGATATTGATAAACACTGATAAGGTCCCCTCTCAGTCTGCTCTTCTCTAGGTTGAACAGTCCCAGCTCTCTCAGTCTTTCCTCAGAGAGATGCTTCAGTCCCCTCATCATTTTTGTAGCCCTCTCCAGTAATTCCTGGTCTCTCTTGAACTGGGGAGCCCAGAACTGGACACAACATTCCAGATGTGGCCTCACCGGGGCACAGCAGAGAGGGAGGAGAACTTCCCTTGACCTGCTGGTCACACCCCAGGAGACCATTGGCCTTCTTGGCCATGAGGGCACATGGATAACTTGTTGTCTACCAGGACTCCCAGGTCCTTCTCCACAGAGCTGCTTTCCAGCACACAATGACACATGCTGTGCTGTCCCCTTGCCAGCCCCCAGAGCAGGTATCACACAGGAGAGGAGAGCCTCTACAACAGCTGCTCCAGATCTGGGACATTTGGCCCACCAAGGATATGACCAGAGCTGCAATGGTTCGGGGGAGCTGCAAGAGCCCCCATGAACTCACCCATCCCCATCCCATCCCACAGCAGCACTCACTTCTTACGTGGTTCTCTGCACAGTACATCATGTCGGCCGGGTGCACAAACTGGTACCCGGAGCCTCTCCTGCACAGCTCCGCTTCCGTGTAGCCCAGGACAACACTCCCCCTGGAAACAGCACAGAAACCCAGTGACACCGGGGATGGACCCCACCACTGCACCCACCCAGCCAGATGTGATCCCCTACCCAGCACCCAGGCAGTGAGCCAGAGCCTCCTGCTTTGGGTGGAGCAACTCTCCATCCTGGGCTGAGCTGCATCTTCTCCTCCACAAAACTGTCCTGGTGTGGAGCTGGGCCAGAGCT
>NW_010328145.1:57517-57740 GCF_000700745.2 Antrostomus carolinensis | reverse complement strand
GCACCATGCTGGGCACCATGCACCGGGCACCACGCCGGGCACCACGCCAGGCACGCCGGGCACCATGCCATGCACACCCTGCACTGCACACTGTGCACCAGGCATCACACCATGCACAGTGGGCACTTGGCACTGCACAATGGGCACCACAGGGCACAATGGGCACTGCACACCAGGCACCACACCATGCACTGTGCACTGCACACCATGCACTGTGCACCTT
>NW_010328145.1:36663-57405 GCF_000700745.2 Antrostomus carolinensis | reverse complement strand
TGCCATGCACACCGGGCACTCTGCACTGCACACTGTCCACCCCACACCAGGCACGGCCCCAGTTCCCTGCTCTCCCATACTTCTAGGACCTGGGAAAGGAGCTACAGCCTTTCCCTTTGAAGGAGCTCCTGCGTGTGGGGCAGCGCCAGGGTAAGACATCTGGCTGGGATGCAGCTGGGACAAGACCGGGTCTGTCCCCTGCGGAGGCGGCACGGTCCCTGTCCTCGCTGGCATGCAGCCATCCCCACCCCCGGGATGCTGGCTGAGGCCGTGGCCCCTTTCCGCCAATTGTTCGGTGGCGACAGGGCCACGGCTTCCTCCCGGTCACGAGTCCGACCCCTCACCCTGGCGTGAGCACTGGGGCCGGGGCCTCAGTCCCTGCGGGGTGCGGGCGGGGGGCTCACACTTCCAGGGCAGGCGGGCTCTGGGGAGCGGAGTGTTGTACAAGTAATAACTCTGAAACTCACTGGGTTGCAGTCCGGGTAGAACCACACAGGCAAATGAGGAACAAAACCCAGGCAGCATTACGGGCTGGGAAATGGGAGCCTGATCCAACTGCCGCTGGGGTTAGGAGGAATCTGGGCAATGGCAGTAACAGAAGGATCCATCCCCCAAGTGCTGCTGGGCTTGGAAATGTTCATTTAAGTGTGGGTTTTGTGGGGGGTGGTTTTATTGCCCCTTTTCACCTCCAGCACACTCTAGAAGAGGTGCTGGGAACCGAAATACTTAAAAGCAGCTCGGGATGAAACCTCAAACCACACAAATTGTGCTTGGTCTGGGGTTTTCTTACAAGCTCGAAGTGCTGGCTGGGTTCTCAAAGGAGCTGTGAATCTCTGAATGAAGCTGGCTCAAAGCTCGTGGTTTGCACAAGAAATGCAACTCTTCCTCCCCACTGCCTTCTCCCCTCTTGTGGACTGTTTTCCTGCCTGGAAAATTCAGGTGGATGCTCAGAGACAGAGCTGAGCCTTGCTTTGGGTGGTGCAGGATCCCTGCACAGACCCCCCATTGCCCCAGCGTGCCCCCCCACCGCAGCCCCCTGCAAACCAAACAGTGGGGAGGGCTCTTTCCTTTCTTACAGTGAGTGTCAGGATTTATGGGGCACTGGCACCACATCAAAAACGAATTCAGTCATTTACAGTAAAATCAAAGTGGGCAGAACAATGAATATGAAGCGAGGTTAAAACACCTTGTTACAGGAACAAATTGTGCAGCTGACATCAAAATAATGGAATTTATGTCCCCGTGAGTTGGAGCCAAATTATTTGCAGTGACATTTGTCTGAGCACGAGCTGCAGGAGAGATGCTCGACACTGCTGCTGAGATATTTTGGGGTCATGCGGCAGCTGAGTTCACACGGCTGAGCAGCAGGCACGAGGGCTGCCCGTGGAGCCCAGGGCTCAGGATGAGGCCCCGTCCGTCTGTCTCCCATCCTCTGGGGCGGGATGTTGTGGGGAACCCCCTACGCCTGCCGGAGCAGGCGATACAATGCCTGTGTGGTCTGTGCAGGACTCGCCCCAGCTGTAAAGCACAGATGCGTTGCTGTTGCTGGCACCCGCCCAGGAGATGCTGCGTGCTGGGTAATGAATTCAAGGTGCCCCGTAACCCCAGAGCCACATACCAGGCGTGTCAGGGTCCATCCCGCTGCACGGGGGCAGCCGCCAGCCCGGGTGGCATTGCCAGGTCCTCAGGGAGCAGCTGGCGTTTCATCCCACCCCTCGGCCCCTTTCTCTTCCCAGCATTTTGGGGCAGCACATCCTTTTCCCTCCCTGCCTAACCCCAAGTACGTTTGTGCATCTTGCACCTGCCCGACCCTGGGACATCCTGACACAAGACACAGATGTAAAAAACTCATCTACTCCCTCCACCTCCCCCTGGCACAGAAATAACCCTCCAGGGCATGGGTGGGGGCTGCCCAGTGCCCCCAAGGAGCATCCCTTCCCTGTCCCCTGCCAGTGGCCCCGAGACTGGCAGTCCCACGTGCGAGAGCGGCCACCCCTGGGAACACGGTGCCCAGGCAGCCCAAACATGTCACATCCCCTCTGGCAGCTCTGCCTGCACACCGCGTGGCTGGGCTTGCTTTGAAATATATTGTGAAGCACTTCATTGCTATGGAGACTTACTTTATGGACAAATAAATATTTGTTCCTTTTTCCTTTTGCCTTGAAAGACTGTCCCTTCTTCCCCTCTCCACATCCTTTTGGCCATGTTTATATTGCAGGGTCTCCTTGTTCCTTCGGTCTCACTCATCCTCCTCTCCTCCCCATGTAGTACATCCCTGCATGCCCTTCATCACCCCTCAGCCTCCTCCTCCTCCTCATCAGCCTACAGCTCGGTGTCCCAGAGCCCCTCCAGCATGGAAGACAAGGAGGTTCCTTCCCACCCTGATATTTAAGCATCTATGCATTTTGGGGGAACCAAAATGATTTTATCCTCTTAATTCTTGGGGTGTGCATCCCAACAGCAGCAACGCAGCTGTTTTCAGCTTTCCTGGTCCCAGCGCTGGCTCCTTGGTTGGGCTCCACTTGCCACGTCCTGTGTTTCCATTAGGATGGTCCCGTCCTGGTTGCTCCCATCTGTGTCCCCCATATTTCTTTTGGGCTTGCTTGCACAAGCAAAATCTTCCACCAGATCTCCTGAAACCCCCCCAAAAAGACATTAAAAAATAGCAACTGGCAAAGCAACACCACCCATTCACCAAGCAGAGGAAGGGGAGGCAGGACACAAACGAACCTCCTTCGTTAATAAATCCTAGCAGCTGTGGAAAGTTTGAGGCAAGTGAGAGCACCCAGACATAAAATTAAAAAACTAATAAAGTCCGCAGTGTGGGGGCACTGGCATCAGGTCAGCTTTACTTCTCTAGGCACCTCGTAAAGAGACATTCCAGGACACTAACTCATAAGGGAAAGCTGCAGGGGTCAAGGAGAACTGTGGAAAACTAACCATGGTAACTCAAGTACACTGGAAAGGCAGCAGGAAAACAGCAAGGAGTTGTTTGGTTTTTTTTTTTATTTCCTCCCCTTTTTTTTCTCTCTCTGTTGGTTGTTGGATGAGCAGAGTCTGTGGTTCAGAGAGACATGGGCATGGTGGGGCAGCAGAGCAGAGCCCGCCAAAGAGCCCAATTGAGTGGGAAGGTTGGGGATGGGAAACTGGAGCAAGGGCTGTTTCCGAGCTGGGACCAGAAGCTGCTCCCTGCCCTGATTTTGGCAATGGCTGAGTGCTGTCCCTCTGGGCCATTAACTGTGCCAGGGGGAGGTGGGGGGACGTGCAGCCTGGGATGGGGGGAGCTGCCCACCTGCAGCACCTCTGCCTGGGGCCAGGGATGCTCCCAGGCAGTCGGGGACCATGTGTGTACCCCCCTGCAAGGGAAGCTGGGTGCCATGCTGTCAGGGTGCCCAGCACTGCACCTGCCTGGCAGCCACCACTTCCAGCCACAGGGACGTCCTCTCTCCACTGGCCTCGTCCGTGGGAGCAGGAGGCTGCAGGAGTGGAAGAGCAGAGCTGGGGCAATGGAGGGGCTGTGGGGAACTGGCAGAGGCAGTGCTGGATGGAGCTGAGGGCACACGCCAGAGAGCTGGGGTTGTTTCTTCATGTGGGAGGGGGAGACAAGGGTACCCAGGCATGCCACTAGCCCTGTGCACCCTGAGGCCTTGCTGGTACCTCTCTCTCTCCTCTTTTACAGCCTTCCAGGTTGTAGGGAAGGGAAGGGAGCAGTCTTGCCTGCCCTGGGAGGTCCTGTTCCCAGAGAAATCCCAGCCTGCAAGTGCTCTTGGCAACTCTTTAAAATAGGCAAATGCATATGTGTCAAGAGCAGCTTCCCAGGAGTGGGAAGGGGTGGGATGAAGGGAGGAGGCCTGGATGCGTGTTTGTCCCATGGCCAGGCAGACCATCCGGAGCGAGTGGCCACAGCAGAGCCAGACCCAGGCTGAGCACGCTGCCAGCCAGGAGAGCCTCTGCCAGGGCTCCGGCTGCTGATTAAAAACCTTCTGCCAAGTGCTGGGCTTGTGCTGTCCCCAGGCCATGGCCGCATCTCAGGCACTGGACCAGGATGCTCAGCTCTCGGCCGGGCTCCTGGGGAGGGCCACCATGGGACCTCGGGGGTGGTTATTGTGGAGGAACATGAGGTGGCTTCCTGGTCCTGGTCCAGTAGCCAGAAGCAACCAGGAGTCCCAGTCCCACACCCTCACCCTGCCACAGCTCACCAGCATCTCTGGCCCCTGGCTGTGGCTCTGTGCCTCTGGTTTGCCTCTCAGTAACTTCACCTCATTGTTTGCATCACAGCATCACCCAGGAGCCCGTGATCCCACGGTGCGAGTGCTGGTCAGGCAGCCCTGCCCTGAACCGCGCACATGGGGCTTGCGGGGCTCCCAGCGCAGCGTGCCGAGTCCTGCTGCCTGCACCGCTTGCCGAATAAGCCCCCTCGATTTGCATGTGGGTGAAAAGCAATATGCAAGCGTGGAAGCAGCTGCACTGAATATTTCAGCAGAAAACCGCAGGTTTCCCTGGTTTGCTGGAGCCCAGCCTGGAGGGCACTTTCACAGCCAAGCTATAAACCTTGAAAACGGGGGTTTCTAATGGAAACATTGACATAACCTGTAGCTGACGGAGCAACTGCTCTGCTCACGTTAAACCTGCATTTTAATCCCTAATCCCTCCAGCTCCTGGCCTGTCTCAGAAATGAGCCCGTGCAGGTGGCTGAGCATCCCCAGGGACACGGTGGGAGGCTGGACTGGGGGGGCCGCAGGGGTCCAGCTGCCCCCTCGCCGTGCCAGCCCCCGCCTGCCACGCAGCAGGCAAGGGGCCGATGGCTGGGGAGGGAGAGGAGAGCCCCTCTGCTGCAGCACGATGGTCCTCTGCCACCGAAAAGGCTAAAGAAAAAGGCAGAGTGGTTCAGTTGGTTGTAAAAATTAATGAGTTAAGATACAGACTTGCTTTATTCCGGTCCAGCTGTGTAACCACGGCGATTGTGTCCGGCACACTAGACAGTTACATCAGCTCCACACCCCTGTACAATAAGACTCTGTTTGATCTCAGAAACAAGATCAGACTCCTGGGCTTTGCACATCCTGCTTCCTACATATGTAAAATCATTTTATTACCAGCCAGGAGAGTTCATCTAAGCCGCTCTCGCTGTGCAGCTGATGTGGAGAGAACATGCCCCTGTCTGCATTTCTTTTACCAGATGGAGATCTGCAGAGAGATTTCAGAGCTGCTACTCCTCCAAGTTTGGTGGGGTTTTTTTAATTCCTTGTTTTACACTAGAAACTCTGGGGCAGGACCTGAGTCTCCTCATGTGTTCGTGCAGACCCTACTCAGTGGGAGGCGTGTATGGCTCAGCTCTCTTGAATATAAGTGGTAAATAAGCAGCCATGTGTTTTTGCTTGTCTTTATCCCCTTTTGTCTCATCTGTCCAGGAGAGGAACTCTCTTATAAAAAATCTGCTCTGCTCTTCAAATGTCTCCTCAAATCCCCCTGTTTGTTAGGTCCACAAGACACTGTGGAACTGTCCCTGTACTCAAACATTTGCCCTGCCCCATGCGAGTAACCCCATTGTCACCAAGGCAGTTAGGAATATGCCCAAGCTGCTCCAGGCTCACCCCAACCAGCCGCAGCACCATGACTCTTTTTCGCTGATTCCAGGTTGCTCAGCAGTGTTACAAGACACAGGTTCCCCTTTATCACAGCTATTCCAGTTACACAATCCCACCAACACTGCTCTGCTGCTGGCCCCACATATCCTGACTGCTGAGCTGCAACATACAGACACTTGCTGTTGCGTTGGGTGGCAGAGCTGCACCCTGGGATGCATCAGCAGTGCTGGTGCGCAGCATCACTGTACCCTGGGAAGCATCTGCAGCGCTGGTGCACAGCATCACTGCATCCTGGGAAGCATCTGCAGCGCTGGTGTCCAGGAAGCACTGCAGGGCTCACCCAAATGAGAGCACATTCCCAAAGAAAATAAACTTTTCAGCCTGGGCTTCCTCTGCTGCCAATGACTGCAGGGCTGTGTGGCCAGAGCTCACTGACTCACTGCACACAGGTCACCCGGCAGCTGCCGGGTGGTAACTCTTATTTACTGCTCAGTTGTGGTTGGATTTAAACCAGCAGCAGAGGCAGATGGAGGGGGAATCCCCTCCTTCCCACCCCAGCCCCGCGGAGTCATCCAGTCTAACTGGAGCAGCTACTCCATTTACTTTAGGGCCTTGCTTCACCCCTGGCTGCTTTCTTCTAGCTCAGCTCTCCTGGTTTTGTTAAATTTCCAGTCTAGAGGCTTCGGGGTGCTTACAGCTTTGAATAAAGCTCTTGGAGACCCAACCCAGGTCACACACCCTGTAGTTCGCCGAGGATGACACCAGGACAGGTCTGTTCAGCAGCAGCAATGAAAAGCAATGCCAGTCCACTCCAGTTTGGAAAGGAGAAACTGGTGACCCAGTACCTGACGTAGTAGCTACCAGCGTAGACATAGGCATCATTGTCTTGCACAGCCCTGGTCAGTCCCACCCACCTTAACTCCTCAGCACCTTGGGACCCCTGACCTGCTCAGATCAGGCATGACAAAAGAGGCTGCTGAATCTTTTTTGCTGAAAGCCACTCCTAGCATGTGTGCCAAACCAGACTCAAGTTTAGCTTCCCTGTAAATGTCCCCTGAAGACCTTTGCTGATCAACTTGTGCATCTAGGGCAGAGCCACCATCCTGACTCATGTGCGATGGCAGTTGCAGTCCCCCATGCCTCCCATCCTTGCCACCCGGGGCCATCTGTTGAATGTGGATATCCTCTCCTGGAGGCCTTTCCCTCCAAGCCTTGGTTTGAGGAAACTGAGGCTGAGACTCATGCAATGAGAGCTGCTAGCAGGAAGCTCTGGCCTGTGAGGGCCATCAGGGTGGACCAGCACTGTCACCAGCTGGTTTCATGCTCTTAACAAATGTGTATTTATCCCACTGCCACCAGGATAACTGCCAAAGATTTTGCATGTAGCAATGACTTCCTCCTCTCTGGGGCGCTCCCTGGCTCTTCCAGCAGCTTTCCAGGCAATTTGCTGCTGCGGATCTCCTCAGCCTCTCTAGACATTGCTTTTTGTAAGCACATTTTGACCTCAGCTCGGGACCACGTGTGTGTGTTTTCACAAGCAAAGCAAACCAAAAAAACCCCAAGCACCCCTCCAACCATCCCACCACAACGCCAGAGTGCCTGCCATTTCCAATGGCTTTTCCTGTTGTTGGTTTGTAATTACCCTGGGATGCCATTCCCAGCATTGCTCCGGCAACCAGGATTTAAGGCTCCGCAAAGAGCAGAGCCGCCCGATCTCCAAACACTCCCAAGTTTACAGCCAGCATCGTTCTCATCAATCATCGTCTGTCAGATGGGGAACGTGAGCAACCCCAATCCAAATCGGAATATGGAAGGGTGGCCTTCCCCATCCCACCCTCCCCTGTTTGAGAGCTCAGCTCGAATAAACAAAACCTGAAAGGGCCAAGGCAGCTCAAAAGGAAACTGTAAACGATCCCATCTGTGAGTCTTGGCGAATATCTCCTCCAGGAGGGGGGCATGGGATGGGGGAGAGAAAACAAATTGAAGGGTCCCTTTTTTTGCTCAGAAGGAAATACCATTGTGTTCAAACATTGCTACTGCTCCAAATGTCATTCTAGAGCCCACACCCAAGCTCCTCCTCACGAGCTCCTCCTCAGACGGGTTTCTTACCAGAGAAGGTAGCAGGACCCTTTGGGAGAGGTTGCTATTTGCAGGGATAATTGTCTGTAAAGCTGTGCTGAACACCTGTGAACTCAGCTCGGGGTTGAAGAAGTAGATCAAGAAAGAAAAGCAGATTATGAGCAAAAGTCATATTCCATAGTGATAAATGTGTTTGCAAGACAGTGAAACAACATCTCTGCTCACGCTGGAGAACCTGAGCTTGTGGTGTTCCTGTCCATGATTTACAGGTGCTGTGAGTTCACTCTATCAGGGTGGAAATGGCCATGTTTTCTGACTACCTCATCTGTGGGTGCTCAGCTGGGTGCTGATGCTCACAGCACAGTGGGTGGCTGCTGGGGACTTCGGAAAAGGCAGGTCCTGGGGTGGCAGTCAGGAACAGCAGCACCCACACTTGGGCAGCCAGCCTGAAAAGGTTGCCATGCCCAAGTTTAGAAAGTCAGGATAAACCATGGGGGTCTGGACACCCCTTTCCTCCTCCCCCTCTACTCTGCCCTGGTGGGGCCACATCTGGAGTATTGTGTCCAGTTCTGGGCCCCACAGTTCAAGAGGGACAGGGAACTGCTTGAGAGAGTCCAGCACAGAGCCACCAAGATGATGAAGAGAGTGGAGCATCTCCCTTATGAGGAACGGCTGAGGGAGCTGGGTCTCTTTAGCTTGGAGAAGAGGAGACTGAGGGGAGACCTCATTAATGTTTATAAATATGTTAAGGGTGAATGTCAGGAGGATGGAGCCAGGCTCTTCTCAGTGATGCCCAAGGGTAGGACAAGGGGCAATGGGTGTGAGCTGGAACACAGGAGGTTCCGCTTAAACTTGAGAAGAAACTTCTTTACAGTGAGGGTAACAGAGCACTGGGACAGGCTGCCAAGGGAGGTTGTGGAGTCTCCTTCCCTGGAGACATTCAAGACCCGCCTGGACGCCTTCCTGTGTGATCTCATTTAGGTTCCTGCTCTGGCAGGGGGATTGGACTAGATGATCTTTCGAGGTCCCTTCCAATCCCAACATTCTGTGATTCTGTGACCCCTTGTCCTTTCCCCATTCTTGAAGCCTGCCTGTTTTTAGGTTTTCTATTTTCAGGGCTACTGAATGGTCCTTTAGCCCTGTCCCCCACCTTTCCCAGGCAGCGCTTCTGCCTCCTGGCCCCAAACAGGGGGCTGGGCTAAGCACTTGATAAGGGATATTGCAATTGTATTGGCAGCCTCGGTGCATGACAAAAGCACTGCCCATCACAAAGCAGCTTTATCTCACCAGGTTTCCAGCTCTGTTCCCCAGTCTCAAAGGCTGGGGGTTGTCAGTAAGGGCACTTTGCATCTTCAAAGAGCAGGAGCAGTTTCAGGCTCAGCCCAGGGTACCCTGGGGATCCCAGCAATGCTGTCCCGGGGGAGGCTGAAACCCAGGTCTGGGTTGTGGAGCAGGAGTCCACATGTGCCACAGATACCCGGGGATGTGCTTGGGAAATGCTCTGTGCATCACTGACCACCACCAGCAACCCTGACTTGGTGTAGCCAGGGAACAGCTCGTCAGAAAAGAAGATGCAGAAGGCAAAATACTCCAATGCTCTTCACTAATGATTGGCCTTTAAACACAAGTTAATATTTAATTGTGAATTCAGCTTTCAATCATGCCAGCAAGAGTGGGGAATGAATATTTAATAGAATGTTAATTGCCTTAAATATTGGAAATAATTAACGGGGATGGGGAGCCGAGGCAGGGAGAGGGGACCAGCAGGTAACAGAGGGCTCAGGGTGAGGACTGAGGACTTCTTGGTCCTTGGAAGGATTTGTCTCCAGCGGAGTGATGCTGCTCTGACTAAACACCAAGGAGGTCCTGGGACAGAGGAGAGCTATCACAGGAAAGTTCTTACCACTTTCTGGTGCTTTCAGTGCAAACAGTGTGCTGAAACATTGGTGAGTACCAAGAGAGTCACAAAAACTATTTGAAGGCAGAAATGAACATTCTCTGGAGTGAGACTTGCAGAGCTCAACTGATTTTGCTCAACCCTGAATAATGAGCATTTGGTTATACATCTAAAAGTCATGACAGGAAGAAGAAACAGAATAATATTGAATTTAGTAGAGAATGTTATAACAAGACTCAAAACCAGGAAAGGGAATCAGGGAACATGTAACATGAAATCAGGCATTATCTTTAAGGGACAGGGTTAGAAACCACCATAACAAGCCAGGAAAAGGAGAGACAGATGCTCAGTCCAAGGAGAGATGCTTTTCTAGCTCTCCCTGGGGTCACCTTAGGCATTTTTGGGCAAGTGTGATGCCTGTGAAATACAGACCTTCCATCCTGAACAAGCCCAACCAGCTACTGCAGCTGTAAGCAATACAAACTTGTAGGCCCAGGGAGAAAATGAGGGAAACAACTCTGAGGAGCAGAATGGATGGGGAATGGGAGCTGGTCCTGAGCCCCTGCAAGAAGTGGCTGAGGATGAAGGAAATGAGCACGAGGGTGTGACTCCAGTGGGCACATGTCCCCTCAGAATGCAGGCGGTTGACTTGGTGCCAGACTCTTCCCTTCCACCTCCTGGAAGTGCCACCCCTTCAGCTTGCTGGTCACACAGGTGGCCTTTGCTTGCCCTGGGACGCAGAGCCTGGCTGCTCCCTCTCCCCTTTACCAGCATTGTAAAACAGAAGGGGATGCTGCTTCTGCACCTCTGCCTCTGCTCGTTAGCTAATGTGAAATAAATCCCTTTTATCTTTGCACTCATTTTCTAAGGATAATAATCCCTTTTTGTGTGCACCCACTTTAACTGTTTCCAAACTGAGCTGTAATTGCTGATAGTAATTAAGTTAATACATATTTACAGCCATGTAGAGTTATAGAAGGTCTCCCGTAGTTTTATTTGAGGCATTTTCTTTAACCTGCTATAAAATCATTAACAAGTTGTTCAGCGTTAATTGCCTGCAATGCCGATCTTGTCCCCTCACCTCCAGACAAGGCAGGGCAGGCAGATGGCTTCCCCTGCGAACGGCCGCTCTCTCCCCGCTCACATCCTGGCTTTAATGCAAGGCAGAGGTGACTGTCACCTTTTTTTCCTGCCCTGTTGTTCCAGTTTGGGCAAATTCTTCTCTGTGGCCAACTTTCCAAGAGCCGTGTGAGGGCTTACGCGCCCCATGTCCATGTATGCCATGAGGATGGGGGAGTGGGACCCTGGGAGAGCCAGGACGCGGCAGGACTCATCCTCAGCCCCTGCCTGCAGCTCTGCTGAGCATCGCGGCAGCGATCTCCAGTGCCAGATTTTCTCCTGCTTGCATTTGTGCTTTTGCGCTTGCCAAGAGCCCCAAACCACTCAGCAAACAGTGTGTGTGGTGAAAGATCACGGCGTGTAATCTCCGGGTGAATCTCCCATTATACAGTAGGCTAATTAACTCCGGACAGCGGTACAGGGTCATGATGAGCTATCGGCTCCAGGAATGTCGTCCCCAAAGGGAAGTAAATATTGTTGCGAGAGCAGGGAGCCCCTTTCTATGGCAGTGAATCCTGATAAAGAGCTTCACTCCATTCTCCTGCTGCTGGCTCCAGCTTAGCGTTTTTAAAGCTAATTCTCTCCTGCACTAATCTGGAGGATCCATTCAGCCCAAAGCTCAACATCTGAGTCTATTTGCGAAGTGTGCAGCTGTGTCAATTTGCAAAGACAAAGGAAAGCTCCTCTGTCAACAGGTCCAGGAGCTCAGGTAGCACGAGCGAATTGAGGGCAAGAAGTCAAAGTGGTTTCACAAACCATCAGACCATGTTTAAATCCCATCCAGCCCGAGAGGCTTGGGCAGCACAAGGGATAAAGGGAGCGCTGAGGAGTGGGCTGAACGACCGGGGCTGTAAGTCTGCCAATTAGTGCTATTAAAGAAAGATAATTAGATCTGCTCCATGGAAACCTCAGAGGAGGCAGAATGCAATTTCCATTTGGGCTTATTTTAATAAAAGTTAGAAATGCCAGCAGATGCCAAAATTGCATAGCTGGCAATATTAGCAGGGTTCTCTGTGTGGGGCAGAGCAGCTATGGGACAGCAGGAGGGGACCGCAGCCCTCTGGGATGCAGGCAACCGTCTGCTTGGTATTTGTGCCCAAGGGATGGATGTTGAAAATTTTGGAAGTGAACACTTCCAGATAAAGAAATCCAACCTCCTTCAGAGCTTCTGCTTCTCTGGCAACTTTTATTTGTAGGAATTACTCTGTGCAGGGACAGATGCCATGAAGATGCTTAGCAGTGATGTGCTCTGAGCTGAGAGCAGGGCTGGGAGCAGCCCTTCCCAGTGCACTGAGTTTGGAGATGCAAGGAAGGCAGGAGGCATCCGGGTGTCCTCTGAGAGAGCACAGAGAAAATAAGTCCTGGGGAAGAAATGTGACTTCTCATCTAAACCCTTAATCTCAGTGCTATCAGGTCAGGGAAATACTTATCTCTGTTTCACTCAGAAGAAAATGGTCTCAGAGAAGTTGTCTAAGATTTCTGAGGTCAGCCTGTGGTTTAGGATGCCACAGCCCAGCCTAGGCATTCCCTAGCCATTGTCAATCAAAGACCATGGCACTAGAGAGGGCTGATGGCAGGGACCAGACAGTGTTGGAATGGAGCATGGAAATATCTGCATGGGCATTTGCAACCTTCAGAGAGTTAATGAGAAAAGAGAGTAAGGAGTCATCACGCAGCCAGTGTGTGAAAAGGTCCCAAATATCTCAATTTCTGATAATCTAAACTAATTTCCTGTGATTCAGACACCTGCAAAATAAGCTGTGTTCAAGCAAATCAGTTTTGCCACTGAAAACTTCACCATAAGCAAAACTTCCGCTGGAAATGAAGGCAGTCTCAGTCTTTGAATTTTTAAGACAAAATATAGGACTCTGTCTCAGAAAGATTTTGCCAAAACTATAGCTGTGCCTGCAGGTAGACACTACACGTGGGAAAGAAGAATTTCAAAGAGAAACAAACTGGAGGGCTGAAAACATCCGACCGTGACTGATATTGGTATCAGTCCTGTGCTGTTCTCACCCCCAGCAGCCGTCCCTCCCTCTGCCTGTGGAGCAGGGATTAAGAGTTTCATTTCAACAAGCCCTGTTTGGAGAAAATTTAGATATTGTCCATTAGGTAAATATTCTCAGATGTGCAATAATGAACACCATTAAATAGCTTTAGTGGGTGCACTTACTCAAAATATACATCACATATACTCTAGGTGTATCGCTACTATGCAGGGAAAACAAGTGAAATTTCATGTTTGTGTTATTTCATGATATGAGGTCCAAAATAATATTCTGCCCAGCTACTTCTTCCTTCTAACACAAATTCAGGGCAGTTGTACACAGACGTATAACATTCGACCAGATGCTACATTTTCTCTTACAGTTAAGCATATTTCTTTTGATAATGTCTGGCAATATAACACCTGTAACACTAATAAACACAGTCATCCCTTTCAAATACATTTTATACGTACTGTACATTTTTATTTTGAGATAATAAATCACAGGCGTAAACCTTATTAATCACTTAAATAGCCCCTTAAAACACTGCTGAAAAGATTTTCCAACTCAAACACCTTTTAAGACGCAATGACATCATGTCTGTCGGGACATTGTTATGCAGTGAAGATTGCGAGACATTTTCCCCCCATAAAATTGCTGTAATAAAGTTTGTCACTGCAGTCATTAAATTCATGTTTTCTCCTCTTCTTCCTTACTGAGGAGCTACACATCATCAGGGAGAAAGAGAAGATATGCCATGGTGAAAAATCTAGGGGTCTAATAATGAAGTCTTCCACAGAACAAAATACCCATTGATTTCAACAAGAGTTACCTACTAGTCTGCCTTGTACTAACTCCTGGGGTAATTGGCTTCTCCTGGGCAGGCAGAACAAGCATGGAACTCCAAATTCTACCTGTAAGTGGAGAACAACTAAGCAAATGTTGTTGTTTCATGGAACTGAACATCCTGGGAGGAACCAGTCATCACTGGCAGTCTTCACTTGTGCATCTCCTGACATCCAGGAATGTTCTGGCCCAGCTGACAGGTTCAGAGACTTTACATGCTGAACAAGTGCAAAGCTATGTTTAAGCTAAAAGAGAGAGAGCAGAAGATGCAGGTGATGAGTTTTTATCAGTTGGAGGCTGCAGATGCTTGAGCGGTAGCAGCTTCTGAGTGAGCTGAAAGCCATGGTAAATATGATAACTGGAGCCTCTCCTGTTCCAGGAGCTGATCTCTGTGCTGCTTTGAACAGCCCCAGATGGGTGCCACACACCCTATCCCAGCAGCACCACAGGATCACACCCCAGCTCTCATGGCAGCTCTGGTGACCGTCCTTTGGTGGTCTGTGAAACCAAAACCTCAGACATGTCATCAGTGCCTGTGACTCAGACCTGCTGTGTGCTTGCTCCCTCATCCTGTCCCAGAGGAAGAGGAGCACACGTGCAAATGAGTCTGTTGGTTTTGGTTGCTTCCAGAAATGCCTCTCCTGGCAGATGGTCCCTGCTTGGGAGGGCAACATTGCAGAGTGTGCCATATCCTGCAAGTGGGGACATGAGTCTGGGAGTGCAATGAGGAGAGCTCCTTGCAGAGTCATTTCAGCCTCAACGTCTCAAAGCTCAAGGCTAGAAGAGCCTTCTGCATGCACACAGAAAAATTCAGCTGAATTCAAACCTGTCAGTCTGTGTAAGACAGCTCTGCACAGTGCAGGGACGTGCGTGCCACTGGCTGGTCCCAGCAGAGACTGGAGCAGAGCTGAACTTGTCTGACTCCACAGCTTCCCAACTGCCCTCCTAAATTAGCACATACAAAAAACTTGAGACAAGCTCTGCTCTAGCCCAGATGCAGGTTCTATAACAGGTTTCCTCCTCAAAAAGATGCCCTGGACAATTTTAAGTAAATTACCAGGGAGTCAATCACACCTGTCTGATGCTAATTAGAAACCATCTCAGGTGCCCCACGCCCCCACCACAGAGCCCATGACCCAGTGGAGGACTGTACCCCTGCTCCTGTGCCAGCCCCACTATGGGTGATCCCCGGGGTCTGCCTCTGGGAATGGCAGCACCTCCTGCACAGTAACCTACATTCCTGGCCATCTTCCTTCTTGCCCCCAAAAATAGGCAGAGCGCATACCCATCACTAAGTGAACAATTAAGCTATTAATTAACTCAGTTACTAAGTTCAGATTTTGCCCTAATACATTTCTAATGACTTTGTCTAATAAATTAAAAGCAATCTGGGAAGAATGCTTGTTGCCATATTTTAAAGGCAATCATGATTTACGTTTGCTGAGAGGGCAAAGACAGCCACCTGTGATTTATTACTATCAGTCACTGTATCTTTCATCTCTCTAATTATTTTCTCTACAGGCAGCTTCAAAAGTGCTCTTGAAGGCTGAATGGGAGGTGTTTTTCAAGTTCAGATACTTACTGCTTAGGTCTGAACTTTTGTTTTTGCGGCTTCAAATCTATCTGTGGCTTCAAATATTAATCATGGAAGCTGCAATTTAGTTTGCTTAGGTTGGACTTAATGCAACAAATGATTTTGCATGCTTGGTACCCTACCAGGGCCCAATGCCTGAAACCTCTATGATTTTTGTCCACTGGTGATATTTTCCAGTGGGAAAGCCAGCAACAACTACCAGCCTCCATAGAGCTCACTGGGTTTATAACAAGATTTAACTTTTGTTGTCAGACTATAGGCAGGCAGTTTGGGAGCAAGTCTGAAGGCTGCTCTGGCTTTCTTGGGCAAAAAGACCAACTTTTCCATCCTTTCTGGAGAGGGGAGCTCACCTGGCATTGACCATGCAGACAAAGGGAAAGATAAGCCTGAGGCCAGGACAGAAGAGGCACAATTACATGAGGAAATTAATCTGGCTTCCAGAGGGGGAAAGTCAGGAATCACGGCGTGAAAGCCCCTCTTCTGCTCAGGGATGTGGGGGGGTTTCCAGAGGAGCTGCGCAGAGTTCGGCTCTCACGTCTCAGAGACACCAGGGAGCTGAGTTCATCTGTCACTCATGTCCTTTGCAAAGTCCAGCTTAAAGCATCATGGGGATGCTAGTGTTTATATCCTTCCTCTCTTACATACCCCAGGACTTCCTAAGATTTGAGAAAACCGGATTTAATCTTTGCCCAGCTTACAGTCCCTAGCCAGGGCTCAAACTGTGGGAATTTTTTCTGTCAAGACTGTCTTCCAGCTATTTCCAGGTAGTCCTCAAAATGGGCCTGGCTGGGATCCAGACAGGAAAAGCCATTTCTACAAGATTTCCTGTCTGGCTTTACAAGTCCAAGAGGTCTGGAGAATACTGAGGAATCATCCAAAATCTTGATAAGTGCCTGCCTGACTCATGGACTGGCTGGATGTCAGGGATGTAGGATGACACGCAGCTCGGTCCTTGCAGAGAACCCAAAACTGCCTGTCCTGAGATGGCCTCAGCTCCTGTTGGAGGCATGGGGGAAGGACCAGCTCCAGCCTAGCCGGGGCCACATGGCCTGGAAGAGGGTTTGTTTTCCAGAGCTCCCCGTGGGCAGTGTCACAAGGGCAGGCTTACACTGCCTTACGTGACATGGTCCCAGCCTTTGGCATCTTCCTTGGTTCAAGTGCTCTGTGCTAAACAAAACACTTGGGAAGAAACAAGGAGCTTCCAACAGGTTTCTTCTTCCCCAAATCCCCCCAGTCCCCACTCTGCTCAAGCATGCATCTTCTCAAATAACATGTCCCGTTTTGAGTCTCTACAGCCAGAGGAAACTCTTAGCAGCATTTTTTGGGGCCAGTTTTTCATGACTGAGACCTAGTCATGCAAACAAAGATTTATTTTTTTCTGACCAAAACAACATTAAGGAGAAAATTCTTTCCCATGACTAAATCTGGGAGGGAATTTTTCAATGGAACGTCAAAGCAGAAAGTTTCAGGGAAAGGGTCAGTTTGGTGCGATTTTACATGTAATTTTTCTTTTCAGTTTTAAAATGGGAAAATTCACACTTCTGGTATGTAATGAATGTCATGCAAATAAATATAGAATCACAGAATGGTTTGGGTTGAAAGGGACCTTAAATATCATCTAGTTCCAGCCCCCCTGCCATAAGCAGGGCCACCTTCCACTAGATCAGGTTGCTCAAAGCCTCATCCAACCTGGCTTTGAAAACTTCCAGGGAGGGGGCATCCACAAGTTCCCTGGGCAACCTGTTCCATGGTCTTTACCAAGACAAGGGTCCTTGCCAATTCTCACTGCTTGCTAGAACCAGCGCTAGCACCAGTTGGGATTGTATTTGACAGCATCGTCTGGCTTATGTGCTAGTTTTCATCATGAATGAGCCTAGGTGCCTAATAATCACGAATATTCAAAGCCATTTGAAGTTCAGCCATCCTGTACCAAATGCCTCAAAGCTCTGAGGGTATTTAAAAAACATTGAATATCATCACCCAGACAAGGGCCAAGATGTACTAACATCAGGACCTTGGTTTTATCTTCGATTTGAAAGGCAGTAAGTAATAACCAGGGTCCCAGCATCTCTTCAGAGGAGCGTGTTAAGCACTGTGTTTGACAGCCTGGCTTCTGCTCTTGCAGGTCAGCCACCTAAAGTGGTGGGAACGCAGACTGAGGAGCCTTTTCTTCTGACCTACATTAAAGGGTGAGGACCCACACCAGGCAATGAGGGGCAAGACCTCACCTCAGTGTCAGAGACCACTGCTCCATTCATTCCCATTATTTCTGGGGATACTAAGAGTGATAACATGACAAGTTACCACCCACAAAGCTTTGAACAATTTGGCAGCTAAACTTAGAAGAGTGCAGAATATTGCTCTTACCTGTGTCAGCAATGATGTTATGTCCCGAGAGGCTCGCAGATGGAGCCTGAGCTGCTGCACCACAGGAAGTTATAACCCTTCCGAAAGCAGTACCAAAGCCCAGCTATCCATCTGACTGTCCAAATAAAATGCAGCAACAATGGAAACAGAATTCATTAAACTAAAATGGACATGATTTTATCCTTGTTGGCCTAACCTTGGTTCCTTGTACATTGAAACCTTCCATTTGTGGGCCTGGACATTAACAGATGAGTTATTAACTAGCCGTGGCTAATTATAGATAGCTGCATCACCTTCTTAAAAGGGAGGCATTGTCAAGGCCAGCTAGGGCCAAAGTTGAGGTCTTGTGAAGTTAATCTTATTGTAAAAATCACTCAATAGAAAATATTTTTTTTTTCCCTTCAACTTCCACCGAAAATCAATTTTATGGGAATTTGAACACTTTCCTAAAGTGTTTGCAAAACAACCATCAAAGCAGGGCAGAGGTAAAACAGGTTAGTCTTTCTTCGTTGTCTGAGCTGGCACTGAACAGCGCGTATCAGTGAGAAGGAAATCATTAAGCCTTTAAACTTCCTTTCATTTAGATGATATACAATATTGTTAATGAACACAGTTACGGGCATTTGCCTTCCCTAGCTGTATGATTTTTTACTTAGTACCGCACTTTTAATCTTCCCACAGACTTAAAGAATTGTTATCCCTGAAAGGAAGTGAGACCTCCCTCACTGATGAAGATTTAGTTTGCTAATGCTTTTAATGCAGTGTGGAGGAATTAAAGGAATAATAAAATAAACATTTCTACCCACAGAAAGAGGAACCTACCCTCACAAAGCACCTCTGGCTGGTTCATGGGTGGGTGTCCTGTCTTGGGGCCACACCAGAGCCTGGGGTCCTCCTAAAAATCCTCTGCAATGAGGGGAGAGCAGGGTTTGGATGGCGTGAATGAAGGGAGGGGGCTAAGCTCTGGTGTGGTGGAAGCCAGCATTGGTGCCTGTCCCCCACGCCTGTGCTGATTTTGCTCTGAGAGTTTGGACTGCTCCAGAAAACCTGCAAATGAAGACGTGTGACATTAGCTAAGGCTTTCTAATTAGATGGAGAAAACAAATCTGCTCCACCCCAGGCAGCTGCAGCTCCAGCCAGCATGTTACTTATTAGCTCAAATTATTATTATTATAAAAAACACTTGACTTTCTTGTTCAAAAAGTTAAAAAGGGATTAGTGGGGTCTCTCAGACGGCTCTCCTCAGACTAACCTCCAACATCTCAGACAAAGGCTCTACCAGAACAGAGGCTTTCTCAGTCCAAGGACAAAACAGACCCCAAACGCCTGCAATAGAAAGTCAAAGGCAATACTTGACACAGCACTCAACTCTGTTTGCTGACTTTTCCTAACACGTACAATAAAATTCAGCCCAAATATACCACTGCTGCCAATTACCCAGGGCAACAGCCGGACCCTGGAGCTAGTGAATCAATGGAGGTGCAAGGGAAAGCTGCTTTCCCCAAACCTAAAGTAGGTGGAAGACCACAAAGGCGAGGAGCACACCAGGAAGGATTAGGGGCTACAGAACAAAACATGCCAGGAGGGCTCTGAGCAAGCGGGTTCCCTCTGCCCACCACCCCTCCCGGCTTGGGCTTTAACCAGGTCTGCACAAACCCATCCCCAGGGAGGCTGCACCCCAGCCTGCTCCTGTCAGGAGACTGGGGAAAAGGGGGATGACCTGTTGACCAAACAAGGATGCCAGGAAACCCTGCAGTGAGGGGCTGGGGCTGGCTGGAATGTCAAAGCCTGCCTTCCCCAAAGCTCTGGGCTGTGTGGGAGAGAGCAGCCAGGGCTGGTGTTGGCAATTTGATTAAAAATGATTTGATTGGCAAATCCAAGCTGCCTGGGACTTGGTAGGTAATGAGCCACAGCTTTGGTGTGAAGAGCTCTCTTTAACCTTAAAGTACTTTCCCGTTAAGCAAATTGCACCACATGCATCCCCATCTCTGCCAGCTCTGCTCACAGACTGAAGCTTTTCCCAGTTTTGCAGGCTGAGATGCTGGAATAAATGGAATTCAGCAATTTGTATGGAAATGCTGGATTTGTCTGAACAGCGTTGGTGTTTTAAATCACCCAGGCCCACCACATGTGGCTGGGTGCTTTGCAAATGCAGTCCTGGAGGTAGCAACACCTCTCTGGATACAGCCTGAGTTCATAAAATGGCTGAGCCTTTGCCACGAGGGTTTCATCACCCGTTCTTCAGTCTTTACTGGGAAAAGCTGTGCCTCCCAAAGCACCCGCAAAGGACTGCGGTAGTTTGCTTCAAAAAGATTTTGAGAAGCGTGATGTTCTGCCACTCCCCTCCTGGGCTTCGTGGCAGTGTGTGGTGTGTAATGGTCCAGAGAAAATCAATTGGACACTGCATTTGAGAGATAAGGGTTGGGATTTTATTCCAAATAACCTGGTGACCCCAATCAATCTCTGTCCCCAAACCTTCTGAAAGTTTGATACTCTAGTCTGCAATTAAGCCTCCACAACCAAGACTTGCAGCAGATGTTCCAGCCAAAACACCTTTATTAACTATTTATTTTTGATGCATATCAGGAGATACCAGCCAATGCATTTAAAGGCAGACAATAGGTTTTGCCTGAGTGGTATATGGTCCCACTAAGATTTAGAGTTATTTTTCTCTTTTTAAGTTTTCTATTTTTTTTGACTGATAAAACTGAAATAAACTTGTGAAAACCCCCAAACTTTCCTTGTGATAGTGACTCTGAGAAAAGAACTTAATCTAAACTGTCACAGTGTAAAGAAGAGAGCTTGAAATATGACGGGGTATGAGACCACTCCATCACACTTTCCTAACAGGGATTGGGGCTGGGACAATGCTGGGCACAGCCGGGTGCTGCCCTGGGTGCTGGGACACACACAGCTTCTATTCCCCACCTGAAGGTCTCTCTGACCCCATTTCAATTGAGCAAGAAGTGGTACCTGGTGGCAATGGCTGTTGCTCAGGGCAAAGCAGGTGCTGGAGACAAAGATAAATCTGGAGAACAAGTATTGAACACAAAGGTTAATTCCTCAGATAAATACATTTTTGTTGAGCAAAAATTAAGCCTGTTTCCTATTCTGGGATGCCTCTGGGACAGGTGTTGGTACCAGTATGTGCTGCTGCTGCTGCAGAAGGTCGTGCACATCCTCCTCACATGCTTTAGGGCATGGTTAGCGAGGGACAAGAGAGGGATAAATTCTGTGCTCATCGGGCAGTGAGAGGGCAGCCAA